>NC_034605.1:19820363-19845995 GCF_900095145.1 Mus pahari
CCCTGAAACTCTTCATAGCAAACAGCTTGGTTTTGTTAAAGAGGAAACCTTTGTGACCAGTACACAAATGTAGACAGAAAGATGTGCAGAGGTTGTAATTCTGGTACATAAGGTGTTGTACAGAATATATAGCTGTTGTACAGGATGTAAGATGACAAGGTCACGTAAAAATTTCATTTCTAGGGCATGAACTGTTTGAACCGAGATTAAAAAGATTGTTGAGATATTTCCAGGGTCTCAAAACTAAATATGAAGATAGTATCCAGAAGATACTGCACTGTTATCTCTGGTGTAGAAAGGCAGACAGCTAACTAGTATGTTCCCCTGGAGACACCATATCCTGAGTCATCCCAGAAGATCCCTTGCACTCAGGTTAACTGATACCACAGCCTGAGGCATCCCAGGAGATCTGCTGCCCATAGGGCAACTGACACTACAGCCTAAGACATACAAGGAGATCTGCTGCACACAGGGCAACTGGCATCCCTGGAGATCTGCTACATACACAACAACCAAGCAACTGATCTCCAGATTGTCTGCTCCCCTGAAGACACCACTGCTTGAAGGCATCCCAGGAACTCCTTTGTATACAGAGCAACTGGGTAACAGATACCACAGTCTGAAGACCTCTTGGGGGCTCTGTGGCATGCAGGGCAGTGACTCAACAGACAGAAAGCCTTTTTGGAATTCTGCTGCACATGGGGAAACAGAATCCACAGTCAGTAGAAGCCCCCTGGAGAACATCTTCACACAGGACTACAGCATGACTGCTCCTCTGAAGACCCAACAGTCTCCCAGGAGATCTATTGTAGCCAGGGCAACAAATCAGCAGCTTCTCTGCCACTCTGAAGAGGCCCCAGTTGGAAGGCCCTACCGGTGCTCTGCCACAGCCAAGGCCACAGGCATACCAGGAGACATGAAGTAATCCAGGGACAAATGAGGCAGACTCTAGACAGAGTAACCCAGAGCAGCAAACACCAGGAACAACCATATGGTGAGAGGCAAACTCAAGACCGTAAGCAACAGAAGCCAATATACATGGGCATCATCAGAACCCAGTTTTCCTACCACAGCAAGCCCTGAATACACCAACACATATGAAAATCAGAAAGCTGACCTAAAATCGTATCTCATAAAGATAAGAGAGTCTTTTAAGGAGCATATAAATAACTCATTGAAAGAAATACAGGATAACATAGTCAAACAGGTGAAGGACTTGAGTAAAGCAGACCAAGACCTAAAAGTGGAACTGGAAAGAATAAATAGAACACAAATGTAGACAAACCTGGAAATGGAAAAATTAGGAAAAAGGCCAGGAATTACAGATGTAAGTATGTAAGTATCACCAACAGAATACAAGAAATAGAAGAGAGAATCTCAGTTGTAGACAATACCATAGAAGAGATTGAGACAACTGTCAAAGAAAATTCAAAACATAAAAATCTCCCAACCTAAAGCATCCAGGAAATTAAGGAGACAATGAAAAATAAAAAACAAAAACAAATCTAAGAATAATCATAGTAGAGGAGAACGAAGATTCCCAGCTTAAAGGACCTGAAAATGTCTTCAACAAAATCATAGAAGAAAACTTCCCCAGCCTAAAGAATATGATGACCATAAAGTTACAAGAAGCCTATAAGACACCAAATAAATGGGACTAGAAAAGAAAATCCTCTTGTCACATAATAATTAAAACCCTAAACCCGCAAAACAAAGAAAAAATATTAAAAGCTGCAAGGAAAAAGGGCCAAGTAACATACAAAGGTAGACCTATCAGAATGACACCAGACTTCTCAACAGAGACTATGAAAGCCTGAAGAGCCTGGTCAGAGGTCATGCAGACTCCAAGAGAACACAAATGGCAACCCAGGCTACTATACCCAGCAAAACTCTCAATCAACATCGATAGAGGAAACAAAATATTCCAGAACAAAACCAAATTCAAACATTATCTATCTACCAATCCAGCCCTACAGAGGATCCTAGAAGGAAAACTCCAACACAAGGAAGGTACCTGCACCAGAGAAAAGACAAGATATTAAGCATCTCACAATAAAGCCATAAGGAGAGAACCACAAGCACATAAAGCCACCTACAAAAACAAACATATCAGGAACCAACAGTCATCTATTTTTAGTATCTCTACAAATTAATGGACTCAAAATCACCTATAAAAAGACATAAGTTAACAGACTGGATACACAAAAATGATCCAGCATTTTGCTGCATAAAAGAAACACACGTCAATAACAAAGACAGACACTATCTCAGAGTAAAAGGATAGAAAAAGGTCTTCCAAGCAAATGGT
The DNA here is from genome assembly GCF_900095145.1 of Mus pahari. Classification (NCBI taxonomy): domain Eukaryota; kingdom Metazoa; phylum Chordata; class Mammalia; order Rodentia; family Muridae; genus Mus; species Mus pahari. Next base: position 19,822,672 of record NC_034605.1, read on the forward strand.
CCCAGGAAACAAGCAGGAGTTGCCATCCTAATAGTCAATAAAACAGACTTTCAACCAAAAGTTATCAAGCATGATGAAGAAGGACACTTCATATTCATCAAAGGGAAGAAATGATAAATGAGACCTCATGAAACTGGAAAGCATCTGTAAGCCCAAAGCCATAGCCAATAAGACAAATCAGCAATCTATAGATTGGGAAAAAATCTTCACTAACCCCACATCTGATAGAGAGCTAACATCCAAAATATATAAAGAACTCAAGAAGCTAACCACCAAAAACCCAAACAAGCCAATCAAAAAATGGTGTATAGAACTAAACCTAGGATTCACAACAAAGAAATCTTGAATGGCTGAGAGGCACCTAAGGAAATGTTCAATGTCCTTAGTGATCAGAGAAATGCAAATCAAAACGACCCTGAGATTCTTCCTTCTATAATTCAGAATGGCTAAGATCAAAACCTCAGGTGACAATATATATTGGCAAGGATATGGAGAAAGAGAAACACTCCTCGATTGCTGGTGGGATTACAGACTGGTAAATTCACTCTGGAAATCAATCTGGAGCTTCCTTGGAAAATTGGAAATAGATCTACCTGAACACCCAGCAATACTGTCCTTGGGAATATACCCAAGAGATGTCCCACCATGCCACAGGGGCATGTGTTCCATTATGTTCACAACGGCCAAGTTTGTGATAGCCAGAAGGTGGAGACAACCCAGTTTTGCCAAGATAGATGAATGGATACAGACACTGGGGAGATGGAATTTGTAGAGCTCACCTCCAGCAGAAAGACAGGGCATCAAGTGAGGGATGGGGTTTTCATCTCACAGTCAAAGCTCTGACCCATAATTGTTCCTGTCTGAAAGAACTGCAGGGATGGAAATGGAGAGAAGCCTGAGGATGAAATGCCCAATACTAGGGAGAGGGAAGTTATAGAACCCACCTCAAGCATACAGAAAGGGCATCAGGTGAGGAATGGGGTTGGCTTTGGACCACTCACCAAAAGGGACCTATCATGACTGACCTTCGAAAGACCCAACAAGCAGCTAAAAGAGACAGATACAGATATTTGCAACCAACTAATGAATAGAAGCTGCTGACCCCTGTGGTTGAATTAGGGGAAAGGTGGAAGAAACTGAGGAGCAGGGCAACACTGTACAAGGACCAGCAATCTCAATTAATTTGGATCCCTGAAATCTTTAAGATACTGAAACAGCAACCAGGAATCATACAGCAGCTGTTATGAGTCCCCCAACACATATACAAAAGAGGACTGCCAGGTTTGTATTTAGTCAGAGATGATGCGCCTAACCCTCAAGAGAATGGAGGCCCCAGGGAGTTTACAGGTCTGGGGGTTGGGGGTGGGTGGTGGTGACATCCTTTTGGAGACAGTGTGGTGGGGAGGAGTTATGGGATATGGAACTGTCGGTGAGTGAACTGGATCGGGAGGGGGAATAAAATCTAGAGTTTAAAATAAACAAAGACAGAAAAATTTTAAAAAAGAAGGAATATTTCCCACCACAAGGAGCAAAATAATAATAATAATAATAATAATAATAATAATAATAATAATAATAATAATAATAATAATTGTGACACCCAATCATGGGGGTGTAGATGTCTTTCCATAGGAAGGGCATTGGTGTTTATCTATGACTGTGAGGGGAGATGGTGACCAGCAGAACCTTTGTGTGTCTGCCTCATGTGTTGCTTGTGGCCAGCCCAGGAGGTGTTACTGTTAGCATGTTTTCATCCTCCTTTAAGTAACAACGGGATTGCCGGATGAGATGTCCCCACAGACAGTGGACCTGGACTACAAAGCTGAAATGCAGACTCAGCACTTACTATCAGCTGGCTGCTGCCTTGTAGAGATGGCCCTTAGTCATCAGGAGGGTGGGAAGCACGCGTTCAAAAGAAGTCATGCCATCACTATTTACGGATTATGACTAGGAAACTAATATCAGCCTAGATAATTCTATGGGCTACTCCTACCTGTTGACATGCTCGAGCCACCCTGACTTCTGTGGCTCTGCCCTATCTCCCACTAGCTCTAGAGAAGAAGGAATATTTCTAATGCATCTCTTTGAGATTTTAAGAGTACAGACATAGTAAAGGGGGAAGTGACAAAAGAGGGATGACTGTGCTAAAACCATTATTTTCTATGACAGAAATTTTAATAAGAATTACAGGTCTTCTGGGGGAGGGGCGGGAAATCTGGATTTGAACTTGCTGAGTTCAAGTTGCTTGAAAGAGGCCGTTCTGTCTACTACCAAGCTGTAATGAATACCCCTTGTTTTCTGGTTCCTTTCATTTGAAACAAACTCAGGCCCGGGAGGAAGTTTTGTCTTTGTGGGAAGTTTGAGGGGATTTATTATAGAATTTAGTCTTTGTTGCTAATCTTGGTTCATTTCACAAGAAATTTTTCCTTGCAAAGTTGCTCACCCTCCTTCCCCTTTTAAAAAGGACACCTCTCCTTTTCCCTCCTTGTTTTCCTTGCATCTTCATATTCTCTTTCTCTTTCCCCCTCCTTTCTTCCCCTTCCTCTCTCTTTGCTTCCCTTCCTCACCTTTTAATCTTTCCCTCCCTTCTCCTCCCTCCTTTCCTCTCTCCATTTTCCTACTCTTCCTTTCCACCTCTCTCTCTCTTCCTCCTCTCCTCTCCTCTTCTTGCTCTCTTCCTTCTCTCTTTCCCTTGTCCTTTTCTTCTCTCTGCTCTTCCCCTGATCTTCCTTTCTCTTTACCTAGATTCTTCCCTTCCTTTATCCCCTTCCGACACTTTACTGAACAAGCATGGTGACCCTCTGTTCTGGAATGTTTATAGCCCTTAGGCATTTGAACACCTCAAGGTTAAGTCCTCAGATAAGACTTCTCCTTTGCTGGACTGCTTTTTATGAAGTTAGAGATCCTCTTTGGGAAGGTTCTAGAAGGAAGTATGCTCCTGATATCTGGCAAGGAATTTCTGCTGAACATGAAAATGAACATACACCACTCTCGGTGGCTCTCCAGGGAATACTGGAAAGCTTTAAAAACTGCCTCTTTAAGAGATTGTAAAGGGGTTCATTGGGAGAAGGCTCCAGACCTATGCTATATGAAGTCCAAATGCTGAATGTTCACAGTAGGAGTGTCCTTGGTCAGAAAGTGAAGTCAACTCAGTGACACCTCTGGGTTTGAAGTATTGCAAATATCTCTGAAATTATTCATATACCTGAGACACTCAGAAGATAAGATCAAATTCCCAAAGCAGATAATCATGTCTTTTTTAAAGGGCAATAACATTAGAATAACTAGCATTTGTTAGGTATCTATGAATCCATTTAACAAAAGACTTAAACTTGTTAAAAAGCAAAAGAAATGAAACAAAAACAGTAGGTACCCAGTTTTCCCAAACTCATCTCCAAATGATTCATATGTGAATTTTATCACATTCTATTAATTTTTTATGTTATTGGTTAATTTGTACTTCAAATGTTATCCCCCTTCTCCGTTTCCCCTTTGTCAACCCCCTATCCCATCCTCCCCCTTTGTCTATGAGGGAGCTCTCCTACCCACCAGCCCTCTCCAGCCTCACTGCCCTAGCATTATCTTACCTTGGGGCACCAAGTCTCCACAGAACCAAGGGCCAGATAAGGCAATCCTCTGCTACATAAGCAGCTGGAGCCTTGAGTCCCTCCATGTGTACTGTTTGTTGGTACTTTAGTCTCTGGGAGCTCTGGGGATTCTGATTGGTTGATATTGTTGCTCTTCCTACAGGGTTCATCTCCTTTAGTCCTTCCCCTAACTCCTCTAAAACTCATCTCCAAAAGATTCCTTTGTGAATTTTATCAAATTCTATACATCAGAAGGCCCTCTGATACACAGGATAGAAGACTGGCTCAGGATAACACAGTGGGAAATGATGGGGCAGAGATTTGAAACGTGTATCTTCTATCCTGACTCTCCCATTATATGAGCAAAGAAATGTCACGTTGAAGCTATGACTTCACAAAATTGCCAGGGCCTAACTCACTTCTGCGTAGAAAGGCTGCTCACCATTTGAAAGAGGTGTTAGATGAAGATGTTTAAAATAACGAGCAGGGTTTTGAGGTATTTTTTATCCTCATCCTTTTGATGTGTAACACCTCGTGTGTGCACATGTACATGTAATTATGCCATCACACAGCAAGACTCTACACCATATAATTTCCTCTGGAAAGCCCACTGTAACCTGCCTGCAGATTGGCTAGCCCTGGTCTAGAGGGGACGATCCTTTTGTAGGGACTGCTTGGTCTTAAGGGATCCACACGCCCCAAGTCAGCTCCAGTTTTGAAACTCTGACAATCTCTGTGCAGAATTTAACAACTGATAAGGAGACTCTCAATAACCCTGTCATCTAACTAGACCATTTTTTCCCCTGATAGCATTAAGAGTGACACAGACAGGCAAATAGAATTCAGACCTCAGCAGTCTATGACACAAGGACTTTGTTATGAGAAGGGGCTTAAGCATTCTGCAGGGGATGGAAACCAGAGCCCTGATGGCATGTCACCCAGTGTCTTTAAAGGTGAAAGATTTGGTAGGATGGCTTGCAGGCATGATGATGTATGTATCAGCTTAAGAGTACCCGTGCAGGCCAGGAGGCTGGCCTTCCACAGACACTGTGTTCTTGTCCCTGTTCCCAGTCCATATTATATGTTTTTAATGCTACAAAAAATAATTAAAGCCAAAGTACAATAATAGAAAACTATGAACCTCACACTTACATGATATCTTAGTCTTTAAATTGCTTGGTCATAGTTATCCCAAAACATTTTTTTGAGACTATTTCAAAAGACATTGTTTCCCAAATTTCATTCTCATATATAAGAACTTGTATATAAAAGACAAATTTGTATATAAGGCTACTGATTTTTGTGTGTGAATTTTGTATACAAATACTTTGCTGAATGTGTTTATCACCTATAGTAGTTTCTTTTTAGAATTTCTAAGGCATTTACATATACGATCATCATTTTCAAATAAAGACACTTTGTCTTCTTACTTGTATTTTCTTGTTCTCTTTCACTTATCTCATTGATCTAGTTATACTCTTATTCTCTTTCTTTTTTGGGGTCTGTATGTGGCTTATTTATTAGATTAATTGTGACCTTGTAAAATGAATTGGACTTTGTTCCCTCTATTTCTATTTTGTGAAATACCTTGAAGAGTATTGTCATTAACTCTTCTTTGAAATTCTGGTAGATTTCTTCACTTAAAATAACTGGCAATTTTTTTTTAGAGGCTTCTGGTTAACTGCTTCTACTTCACTATGGTTATAGATCTGTTTCAATGGCTTATCTGATCCTGATTTAACTTTTGTAGGTGATATATATGATATATTATATATATCATATATATCTATAGATAGATAGATAGATATAATATGTTCTATCTCTTAGATCTGGCATTTACACAGTGTCCTAAGATTTCCTGGATGTTTTGTGTAATGATTTTTTAATTTTTAGATATAACATGTTTTTGACTGTGTATCAATTTCTTTGTTTTTTTTTCTTTTTGCACTGTTCAAGGTTTATTTGATGTTTTCATTGTCATGACACTTGAGTGGTTGGTTCCATCATCCATATGCAGATGTTATATTTAACATAACATTGCAATGTACACTACAGACAAACACACACACATGCACACACAAACACACAATATTCTATAGAATATTTATTCACAAGATATACATAATGGACTTAAATACTGGAGCCAGGTTATGACTAATTGTGAACTCGTTGGCCTAGGCATGTTTGGTGAGGGTGTGCAGCACAGCAATGCAGCAGGCTCATAGGGTAATCAAAGACTGCATACAGTTGGCAGTGTGTTTTTGAGACAGTGGGACTGTCACACTAACCAGGTTACCACTACACAAGTACTACTTGACAACAGGGTAGAGCTGAGGGAACTGATATTTTCCCCACATTACCTTAACACAATTGTACTAACCACAGCTCGGATGAGAAGGAAAGTGTGTGGTCTCCATAGAAACACTGCTGCAGCCTGGACTGTGAAGTGCTAGGACACTAAGAAAACTTTAGAACTGCAGCTCCTTCTGTATTCCCCAGAGGGTATCTGTACTCTTCAGGCAGGCCTCTTCTTCAGGACTCAGTGTCACTTTCACAACATCTGAAACTCCATTTTGTCCCAGGATACGTGGGACACTGAGGAAGACATCATTATTGATTTCACAGAGACCCTTAATCATGGTGGAAATGGGATGTACCTGCCTGGTCTGTTAGGGTCTTATTTTCCATTGGACTTGGCCTCAGGTTTTCTTGGGAGAGAATATCTATTGTGTTTATGGGTGAGACAAAGGAATAGGATGAGAAGAGAAGAGGATCTGCTTCGTTCCCTGCAGTAGGGGCAGAAGGAAAGAGAGGCAGCAGTGGGTGGTCACTATCAAACTGGGGTTAAGAATGGGGAGTTGGAATTGAAAGGTGGAAAGAAAAATGAAAATAACTTGTATGGGTCTCTGCAGTGTAGTCAGAGGGTTTCCCGGGAGAGACTGTTTGGGCATTGGAAAAATGAGGCAGCAGAAAGGGATATGAATTAAGTTTCAAAATTTAGGGATCAATAAATAAATTAGTGCATGCATTTGCAAGCACACACACACATACTCATTAGACTTGTGAAAGCTAGTGCTCAGATCACAGGGTACCCTGATCAGAAACAGGAGAGCAGCTCTTGATATAGCATGGTCATTGAAAAAGAAGTCTGTCCACAAGTCCCTCTGGCTTCTTGATTGGCTGATTGCTCTACCTGTCTCCACTCTCACAGTGAGATGCTCACCAGAGAAGAAACCCATGGCAGCACCTGACACTGGATCTGTGACCTCCATATGAAAGCTAAAAATCAAACAAGCAAAACAAATCAAAATAAAATAAAACCTCCTAAAAAAAAATCTCCAAGGCCATGACAGGCATGGGTGCTCATAGCTCTGTTTTTTCTAGACCAAGCAGCCAAGCACATGCAACATCATTTTTCCTTCATTCTAAAAGACTTAACTGCAAAATACATGTAACACACAGTTTTAATACCATCTATAAAACTTGTATCTTTTATGCCCAGAGTGCAGATGCTACTTAGGTTAAAATAAACTACTCTGAACACGTATATAATATCAAGCGAAATAAACATGTGGTCGTAATTGATTTTTGAGGTAGAAAACACACATTATAAGATCGGGGCACTGACGTTTGAATTTCTGCCCCACTGCTTACTGACCTTGGGAAACTTGCTGATTTTCTGAGGTCTCAAATTTCTTGTAACTGAAGATACCGATCTGTGTCACAGGGTTGCGGTAAGGCTTTAGTGAGACAATGTGTGTAAGCTGTTTAGCACATGGTGAGTGCTCATTGAATGTTTATGGTTATTATTAGGAATGCTGTATGACCAGGTGGCATAAAATGTTGATTTGGATCCTTGATATTTTGGGAAACTATGCCAGGTTCCAAAAATACAAAGATATTCTCATTTATTTAAGAGAGATGTTGATCAGGTACTCTTTTTCTGATACTAGTCTGGCCAACCCAAAACAAACTTAATGGTATGTTTTGGAGATATTTTCTTGTTTGCTTCCTAATGCTTTGGATGGGCATGTTTTTACCTGACTTATATGTTTCTTGCTTATATACTGTGATATCTAATTTTATATTTTATGGGATTTTGTGTATGTGAATGTGTGTCCCTCGGTCTGTCTGTCTTTCTGGAAGTTTTTCTTTGATCTTCTTCTTCTTCTTCTTCTTCTTCTTCTTCTTCTTCTTCTTCTTCTTCTTCTTCTTCTTCTTCTTCTTCTTCTTTTGGTTTGTTTGTTTTTCTCTATTCTTTATTTTAGCTGCCTGATTTTTTTTAAAAAAATGGGGGGATGAGGGAGAGCAGGGAGAAAGAGAGAGAGAGAGAGAGAGAGAGAGAGAGAGAGAGAGAGAGAGAGAGAGAGAGAGAGAGAGAGAGAGAGAGAGAGAGTTGGCCAAGAGGTAGGAAGGCTCTGAGAGTAGTTTGGGGGAGTGGAAATGATGACCAGAATATATTGCATAAAAATCAATTTTCAATAAAAACAAAGACTGAAATGAAGGAAGTTAGGGTAGGATAAATTAGTCTGGGAAGGGGAAGGGCTCTTCATGGATGAACAAGATACTTAATATAGTTAGTCAAAACAGTGCGGAATGTTGCACACAGAGAGGCAGCGTGTTAGAGGCATGATAATGAAACATAAGTCATACCATGTATGCATAGTGACATATAACAGCATGGTATCTGGCCAGGCAGATGAAGAGCTATAAGAAGGGTGAAGTGAGAGAGGATTATGAGTGTGGGTAAAGACTTAGATCTTAGGACATGAGTTGGAGTTAATTCAATCAGATCTATGTCTTAGATGGCATTGTCTAGTGTGGAGAATATTATCTAGAATGATATTAAGGAGCAAAACCTCTTGAAAAGTCATATAAAAGAGAGGAACTAAACTCATAGCCTGTAGAAATGCAATGGTCTCTAGATAGATTTTAGAAAGAAAGCTTGTTCATTAGTTGATTACAGAGATGAGCAAGTCAGAGGGTAAATTCAAAGCACTTATCTTTAATGATCATATTTGCTGTCCAGAGAATCAACCAGAATATATTAGTCTTTTGAGAGTAGATAAGAGGGAAGAAAATACTGAGTCCTGAAAGTGTCAGTTATCACTAGTTAAAATATTTACGAATCATTTGTGATTCATAACAAAAATCATTAGACATAACATATGCGTTAACATGGGTGACCCGTGCCTGGCCCAGGGCTCGGGCTGCTGGGTGAAGTGAAACAGAAAGTTTGACTACACATTGGGCTGTGAGAAGCCGCAGAACCCCTAGCCTGGGACCAAAAGGGAAAAGGGTGAGAGGAGAGGGCTCTGACTGGTTCCTGCTGGGAGGAGAGTGTCCTTGGCTTGCTCTGGAGGGTAGCTTGGCTCGGTGGAGACCATGTTGGCTGAGAACACAGAGAGGCTGCATGTGGGAGATGAGGCACTGCCCTTTAGAAGAAGATCTGCTCCAAGAGGCAGTCCATGGTTCTAAGGCATTTATTGTTATGGTGGAGAGTTGTGATGAGTGAAACTATACCTCATTTTCTCAGGGCAGACCTGAAGTTAAATACCTTCTGCAGGGAGCAGTATCTGGGAAGGAGAGCTTAATTGACAAAGCCCTTCAGACCTTTAGGTAGCTCATTAAAATGGAGATCTGCCTGGAGGTTACTTGACCTGTAGTCACAACCTCTACCTATGGAGGGGTGTGGGGAATTGCTCTATGTGAGTGATGGCCACAGACTTATGGAGAGCTGAGGCCTCGTGTCCGGAGCCAAGTGTCTGGGAGCATGTCAAACACCTTCTGTACCTTGCAGGAACACCTGCTAGGTCTCCGGGGTTTAAACCTAGCTCAACCAGAAAACGGGCTGTCTCTCACAGTCCCACAATAGCGTATTAAAAGAATTGTTGTTCCACCTACAGGGTTGCAGCCCCCTTCAGCTCCTTGAGTACTTTCTCTAGCTCCTCCATTGGGGACCCTGTGTTCCATCCAATTGCTGACTGTGAGCATCCACTTCTGTGCTTGCCAGGCACTGGCATAGCCTCACAAGAGGCCGCTATATCAGGCAGTACCCCCTGAGCTCGTGTCTCTAGCTGCATTTGTAGCAGAAGATGGCCTAATCGGCCATCATTGGGAAGAGAGGCCCCTTGGTTTTGCAAGCTTTATATGACCCAGCACAGGGGAAGGCCAGGGCCAAGAAGTAGAAGTGGGTGGGTAGGGGAGCAGGGGCAGGGGGAGGGTATAGGGAACTTTGGGGATAGCATTTGAAATGTAAATAAAGAAAATAATAATAATAAAAAAGATAAAAAAGAAAATATCTACTTAAAAAACATAAAAAAAATTAAAAGAATTGCATTGATTACTTCCAAATATGTGGCTTTATGAATTTTGGGCCATGGTGTTCATTGTTGTGGCTCATAGGTACACAGTCATGTAAGATTCCTCAGTCCCTTTTCCCTTTAGTGTCTTGCATACTGCCTTCAGATACTGTGAAAGCTCATCTTCAGAGAGTAGGCTTTGTGTTTTCTGCCTTATAGATTGTTTTCTGACATGTACAGTACCTTTTCAGTTTTATGAGGAAATTGTCAGTTGTTGGCCTTACTTCTTGTGTGAATCAAGTCGTGCTCAGAAAATAGGAAAAGATTTCAACTTTCAAGTTTCACATTGGGGTCTTTGATCCATTTAGATTTAAATTTTATTAAGTATGATAGGTGGAGGTCTATTTTTAACATCTGTCTGACTGAACTTAAGGGCTGATCAGTGGGAGGTCAAATCATACCTGGTGCTATAAACCTAGTCAACTACCCAGGGCTAATGAAGTCATGGATCTCAGAGGAGAACCTATTCCTGCCACTTTCCTATGCCAGTATAATTCCTAATTGTGTTCTAAATACTTATCCTTATATCAATAGATAAGTGTCAGACTTATCTATTATTATACTATGTAATAAAATAATGCTAGATAATATTATAATAATGATATATAATAGTATATAATATAGATATATAATAATATAATAATTATATTATATATAATATATAACAAATGATATATCATGTATAATATATGATAGGTAAGATGCACCCATGCAATTACAATAATATGGCTGTATAAAACAAGATCTGAATGATGATACCACACATTAACATCCCTAAATGTTAGATGGGGAAAATGGATTGGCCTCCACATCTAGAAGAAGAGCAGTTAATGACTGTTGAGAGGGGAGACCTAGTTTTCCCTTGCAATGAGCCTCCTACATTCTTGTTCAATATCAAATAGTTATTAAAAGCATATACAGGTGAGAAACATTAAATGGACTCAATCATTTGTATTAATATATTTGTTTATATGTGTGTGGATGGTTGTTTTTATATAATAATAGTAATTAATGAGTAAGAGACTATAAATTTGAGAAATTTGAGAGGAAGCAGGGAGGACACAAAAGGGACTGGAGTGAAGAGAGAGGTAGAAAATTATGTCATTATCTTTTAATTTAAAATAATAGAATAAAAAGGACTTGCAAGGAAAAGTATTCATACTGTACCTCTACCTCAGAAAGCCTAAAAGGATCATAAGCCCCAACATTTAAGCTAGTACTCTCCAAAGCAAGGCAGATTTAGTGTCTTTAGGACTAAGGGCCATGTTTATGGAGCCAATTCTTATATTGTATTTTTGTATGTTTCTGTGGCTCCAACTCAAGTTGTCAGGTTTGTATAACAAGCACTTTTACCCAGTGAGGCACCTGTAGGCACAAGATATTTTGTTGTGAAGAAATACTGGATTTTGCTAAATGTCTTTTCAGGATGTATGGCTATGATTATGTGATTTCTGTACTTGAGTATACTTTCGTGATATGGTGTAAGTATTGGTTTGTGTTTGTTGAACTGTACCCGTGTCTGTTAGATGAATCCAATATAATCACATTGAATGATATTTTAATACGTTTTTAAAATTTGGTTTATTGAAGGGTTTTTGTCTATTTTTATCAAGGAAATTAACCAATATATAATTTTCTTAATTGTTTTGTGTATTTGTATGGATAACACCGACTTCAAAAATGGGGCTGATAGTATATATTTTATTTTCATTTTAAGAAATAGTTTGGGGATCATTGATGTTAGCACATATTTAAAGATTCGGTAGAAATTAACCTCTAAAGCAGGAAGCTAAAAAGAAGAAGAAGAAGAAGAAGGAGGAGGAGGAGGAGGAGGAGGAGGAGGAGGAGGAGGAGGAGGAGGAGGAGAAGGAGGAGAAGAAGTAATCTTTGTCAGATATTTATAGTTTAGCAAGATCTTCTCTAGAAAAAATTGTTTACTGGTATCCTGGTGTCCACATGCAGTATAAAAATGCCCACTTCTAGGATGTCATCAGTAAAAGTGAGCTGTGGCTTTTAGAATCTATTCCCTGAACTCTCTAGCTCTAACTTTTCTTCTTAGCAGTTGTTGTCATGTTCCTGTCCACTGTTATCTAGCTTCTTACCAATTCTCTCTTTGGTCCTAGTTCCAACATTTTGACCAAGGTAGGAAATGTCAAGGGTCTCTTCCTATGTAAGATTTAAAAGTCATTTTTGGCAGAATATTATACTTGACTGTTTTTCATCTCCTTCCTCAAATGATTCTTTCTTTTGCTTTACCCAAGGGTTTAACATTTCTGCTATCCTGCCTCCCCTCTATTTTGTAATTATGTCTAAAATTTATGGGTAAGAATCACAAATCTAACTGATGCCAAGTCCTGTGGATTTTGGCTTCTTCTTATGACTAGTATATTTCAATCACTGAAATCAAAAGTCATAGTTTTTCTCTTTTAGTAACTCAAAGGGATTCTAACAACATCCTTGACAACACATTTAAAATAGTTATCATCAGGTAATTCAAGTTTTCCTTTGTTTATAAAACTAAGCCTAGAAATCCCTCTAAAATTATGAATACAAATATATATATATATATATATATATATATATATATATATATATATCACCAATTAAAGGAAAAGTAGAGAGAGACCAAGAGGGTTCAGGGAACATTTGTAGCAAGAAAAAGAAACTGGAGGAAATGGTCTAACATATTAGAATTTTCAAGAAAAATTTTAAAAAGTTATAAGGACATAAAAACAATACTAAGACAAAATAAAAAGTACAGGCTTAGACCTAACATTTAAAGTTATATTGAAATAACAGTGGATTTAAATACTGGTATTTGACATGTAATAATTCTTTGAAGAAACATAGAAATTCAGTTTATCAAAGATAGGATACCCTAAGAATGCCATTGATTGGTTATTTATTTTATTCTTTGCTGTTGTCATACCTGCTCTGTCCACAATATTTTGTTCTGTAACTTCCAGATCCCTAGAACTCAGAGTCCAGCAGAGTAATAGTGACCAGCAAATCATCTCATTTCTAGGCAATACAGAAATGGCAGCAAAGGAAAGATGTGCATTCTCCCCCTCCCCCAAAAGGCAGATAACTTCCAGGAGAAAAGGACTGAGTGTGACACAAGCGGTCTGAAATTTGGCTGGCCAGATCAAGTTCATATCTGTTGACAGGTCTGCTTTAGGGAACGGGTGACAGCAATCATAAAATACAGCCTCCAAAGAGCATTCCAGAACAGATACTCAGAATGCTAGGGGCATCTGGATACTTCAAACATTCTGTGATGTGACTATCAGGAATGAGTTCATGACTAAAGACGTTTGAGTAAATGCCAAGTTGATAGAATTGTTGGATAGGCAGGAATTGTCACTATAATGTTGAGATTACTAAAATCAGAGACACGTTCTTTTTCTAGTCTGCAGAGTGAAATACAAAAGAAAAGAGTATGTAGGAAACATATCGGTTGACCTTGTAGGTGCATTAAAGTCACCAAAAAGGAGAGTTAACATAAAATTCTTGATCTAAGACTCCCATGGAAAAAAATAAAATAAAAAGAGTTCTACATAGAACTGAGAACCAATCAAGCAGTCAGCCAATCAAGATTTATTGATTATCCACAACGATTTTCTCTCAGTACTAAATTGGGCATCCAAAAGAATTTCCAAATGAAAAGATATACTCTTTATTTTTTGAAGCATAAACTATAGCTAAGGAGCCAAGTGATATAAGGCAGATTTATAAAATGGGAACATATTTTATTTAAGTTCTAAACTGTATGGTGTAAATTGTCAGTAACATACATATCCAAAGAAGCAGGTTGTATCACTGAGCAGCTGATACAAGGTTTGAAGAGAAGACTGTATTTGAGAGAACTCTGAGAAAGGAAGCTGCTCCACATAAAGAAAAGACAGCCTGGATAAGGAGCAGTGTTTTATGGCTAAATTGTTACTCTTCAAATACTTTTAGTTCAAAAAGGAAATTGAAAAGACCAGTGTATCAAGATCAGTTGGAGTGCACAAAAACTTGTTGGAGAGCTCTGTGGTCTCACAATCATGTATCTGTAGATCATGGCAAAGAAATCTAACCCGAGTAAGGACACAGCAAACCAATCAGTTTCCTGGGCCAGAACAGCAAGCTTCTTTAATGAATATTTAGAAAAATTTAAGGTGGAAATGATATTTATTGTGCACCAGAAAATGGATTGTGGTGTTGGAAATGATCAGAGGTCAGAAAGGGCAGGAAAGTACTACAGAGAAAAGATAAAGAGGGAAAAGACATGGTAACTCACTAAAAAAGCAAAGTGACTGAGTACGATCCATGAAGAACGGTGGGGGGAGGATGTCGGGGGGGGGGACAGTGAATAAGGGTAGCACACATGAACACTCAGAATTCTATACATAAGATAGACTTATCCTTATAAGAATATTATTGCAGTGCCATGAATGTAAGAAAATCTAACTGATAACAGTAAGTCACTGATCTGTGGACAAATCAGTTATATTACACAAAAGTATTTCATTGTCTTTAACATGCATATATATATATATATATATATATATATATATATATATATATGTGTGTGTGTGTGTGTGTGTTTGTGTGTGTGTGTGTGTGTGTGTGTGTGTGTGTGTGTGTGTGTGTGTGTGTGTAACATGTCTCTCTGTGTCTGTGTATGTAATGTATTAAAGTTTGGATGAGTAGAATAATGTAGCAAAAATAGTTTAGGGCAATAGCAAAGATCATAAACTTAAAAATATGGAAAATTATTTAGAATGAGAGTTAAGACAAACTGAAAATATAGCTCAGTAGCTGAAGTTTTCTCATACTGTTGACCTTGAGAAGCCACGTCAGTCCAGGAGGAACTCTTGCTGTTCTGAACTCAATATATCAATGGCCACATATACCCTATTCCTATTCACACAAATATTTAATTTCCATATTATATATTTTAATAATAAAAGAGTAAATATACCTAGTCTATCATATCTTCCACCAAAAGATATGCATAAAACGTTTCTTAATTTTTAACTGCTCAGTTTTCTTATGTTTATAATGTGGGGACACACACCAAAATATAAACAGGAAGTGTCTCTACTGTCTTGGTGGAGCCATTGACATATAAAGGAAAGCTTTGGTGAATACTGGGTATTTGTCATCATTTTGGCTTTCTAACCCCTTTGAGAGATCCCTGGTTCCATGAAGAGGGACCCTTCTTACTTTAGAGTGCATGATGGCATTCCCCTCTCTTACTCTAGAAATTAATTAGCCCTCATGGTATCATGGTCCTAAGAACACTGACAAATTCAGGAATTCTGCTGTTGTAAGAAGCCATATGTAATTTCTATGGTTGACTATCTGGGACAGGGACAGTGCAAGATGAATCTTTCCATGGTTATAGGAAACATCAGGAGACTTTACTATGGTGTAGTGACTGACTTTGGCTCTAGTTACTGAGTCCAACTTCCTTAGTGTTTTCCTTTTATATCTATTCCCTAGTCTTTTCAGCATTATTGGAAAGTTTATTATATACTTTCACTAAAACTGTCTCTTAAAATGCCCAGCGCTATTTTCTGTATGAAACAGAGTTGTAGTGTTTAAAAATGCAGGATATGTTCTCATTCTTTACTTGAAGTTTTTTTGGAGTTTATTTGGAGTTTTAGACACCATTCTCCCCAGCAAGAATACAGTGGAATTTGTGACTTTGAGATATATCCACACAGGCTTATAACAACACAAACCTCAACCCTCTCTAGTTTTTGAAATGGAGTAAGCTGTCACTTCTTTATGTGCAGACAGGAATCTTGTCACCAGTGTGGTTATGACACTGCAGATTTGCACAGGAATGGTCTAACAAGAAATTCTTCACTATCTTTATCCACAATGGAATGTAGCTCAGTGGCAGATATATAAGGAGACTGTGTATGAGGAAGGAAGATGACTCTCCCCACCACCAAGGACCATCTGTCTAGTCACTTGTTTGTTCATTCTTGCAATAAATATTTATTGGAAAGTTGCCTATTAGGTAAAGGGACACATTCCTGGACTTAATGAGCATGCGGTCTGGTCAGAAAGATCCCAAGGAAACCAGATACCTCTCATACAGTATGGTCACTGATGTAATACATCGAAAGCAGAGTGAAGTACAAAGGGAAAGGAAACAAGAATCTCAGAGTCTATCGCCATTTTAGAATAAAGGACTATCACTTTGTCTTGTAGATTGATTAAGAATTGGCAGAATATTCTAGGCTGAGTGAAAGGAACATGCAAAGGCCCAGCTGTATGAGGAGAACATGTGGTATTCAGAAAGTGGAAGTTAGACGTGAGAGTTTAGCTTCTACATTACAGATACATCTGAGATTGAAGGATTTTCAAAGTTTCCAGCTTCTTTTACATTTTGGTACCACGTGCTTCCTTTGCTAGATAGTTCCAGCCTTATATTCTGAAGTATGTGCCTTATACTGAACGCCTCCTGGCAAATCATGAATGCAGAAGTTTAGTTACACTGACATTCGACTTACGTGGCTGTGGCCAAGGGTTACAAAGATGGTTTGGGTTTTCTTGTGGGAGTTTCATTTGTCTTTTTAAGTGGTCAATGCTATTGTTCTTCTGCAGTCTTTTCTGAACCTGTCCTTTCATCATCTTGTAGACAGTTCCTCAGTCTTAACTCCATGGAGAGTTGACTATCAGCTTCCTACACTGCAGTTAGTGTATTCCCAAAGCCACAAATTAATGTAAAGACCTTACCAGAGACTGATCCTATCACTAGGAACTTAGAACTTTCACAGTCTGGTTGGGTAGGTAGGAAACTGTATGGTAGAAGTACCTGAATGGATAAGGAAAGGCACATGGAAATTTCCTGAGGCAGGGAAGACACAAACACATTTGCTTAATAATGGGGATATTATGCAAATAGACATAGTTTATTTTCGAAGGTCAAACATTTATGACAGGTCAGCAACAAGAATTGTAAACTTTATTTGGAAAATGGAAGACAGCTACATTGATTTACAAAGTTAGTGCATCTTATAATGCAGTCATAGAAGTAAGTTTGGAGAGGGAGAAAAAAGGAAAATCGATGATGGGAACCAAAGGTGACTGGGGATGTGGAGGGAAAGTTCACATTTTCTTCATTATCAGTGTTCTTTAAAACACTGTAACTCATCATTTTGGGCTAATCCTTAAGACTTCTATGAAGCTTCTTCAGTGACACTGTCAGCTAACTCAAAGCATAAAGATACTTAAGATAGTCCAGTTTCATATCTAGATATTAAAATACTCACTGCAAAGTCTTTAAAGGAAAAAAGAGAGAAATATATATTTGAATGTATATATACACATTTCTTCACTCTAAAAAATCAAAGGATACTTTGGACCTTAACGTATTACAATCAAATCCATTGAAAGAAGAAATTCTGAAATGGGGTACATGCCATCATAGTGGATTATGGTAACCTTTCCTAAAGTATTGTCCTCCCTAAGAAGATACTGGAAAAGTGGATGTTCTGAGGGGATTCAAACAGTAAAGTCACAAGAACATATGTCTAGTCTAGGTTAATCCTTTCATTAAGGAAACTGATCTTAGTTTGATGAAGTTGACCATGTAAGGTGTTTTGAAGAAGGAGAAGCACATAACTCAATAATAATCAAGGTAGTGGCAGAGGGATAAATTTGAATTCAGTGAACATATAGCAGTTGGATGGGAAAATAAGGATGATGGTAAGAAGTCAATGCCAGAGCAAGTACTTGTCATCCTGGATAACCCTGGCATACCTAGGAAAACCGTATCATTAATCACATGCAGAAAAATAAATTAGGTGGGGAAGGTAAATGTCTTTGTAGATAAGATCTTTTTTAGGTAGTATGCATTTTGAATATCACACATTAAGAAAGCAAAAATAGACAATACTTGAAATCTTGCAATTGAATTTAGTCACCTTATAAAGATATAAGATTAAAGACCCAAAGATATGTGGTGTTCTACTTTGAAACTATTAAGGAAATCAAAGCATATATAGAACTCTAGAATGAGGTCAAGAGAGAAAGTGAGAGTGCTTGAGAGAGGGTAAAGATGTTCTAGATACAACTAGGAAACCACCTCATGAATGATAAGGCCAAGGGAGTTAGTATCTATGGGGAGAATGAGCACCTTTGGAATAAGCAGTGTTGGGGTTAAAAGAAAAAAAATACTGTTGAGGGCTGCCCATTTAACTGAGGCTAAGGCTCTGGAACTGGAGTGTCACCAGTCTGCATGATTGTTTTTTAATTTCCAGGACACTTAGCTAATATTTCTAGAACAGGGAAGAGGGGAATTTGGAATCTTCCAGATGTAGTGAGAATCTCTTTTTCCAGGAATTCTGAAGTTAGAACACCTGGGTCTGTCATTTAAACAAACATTAGGAACAAAGATATATACTATTCATTTGTATAGCACATAGATTTAAATATGTAGAGACTATATTAAGTAGAACACACACACTAGAGGCAGGCATTCTAGCACCATTTCCATGTCTACCACTAGTGTAGTGTTCATCATCAAGTCATCACCACTTCCTCCTCCTTCTCTTTTTTATAAAAAGGAAAAGTCAGTTCCTCAAATAACATTAACAGACGAGACTTGATTTTCAATTTCATTGCACTTGTTAAGTAAACAGATCACTTTAAGGGTGGCTCAGACAGATAATTAAGGAGGTGGCCAAATGGTGTCTTAATTATCCTGAAGGACAGGGGTCTGGAAAACTGATGACTCACACTTGGTTTGGTAAGTTGGCAAGTTCTGTAGCCTGGCCATGCAGTCAATTCTTGGAGCAGCATTGTCTTTCTCCCTCTGTGTGCGTGCACATGCATGTAAAACAGCCAACAAGTACGTCTCTCAGAGACATATCCCTTTCATCAGCTTAAGAAATTCTGCAGGAATCAATTAAGCCCTGCATGTTTTTCACCAGAGATGAAAATCTGGCAAGTATTACCTCCTAAGCTTCTCTAAGAAAAAAAAAAAAAAAAGAAAGAAAGAAAGAAAGAAAGAAATGCCCAGAGCTGGGATTTCATTTGCTTGTTTTTATTCACATCAGACTTCTCCTCTGAGGTAAACACCCTTTATCCTGGCTATTGGGTGTTGATCCTAAAAGAATGTCACTGTTCACCAATTGTAAATTTAGCAAGGCTGAAGAAGAGGCTGGGATAAAGAAGTTCATCATTGTAACGGTCCCTCACGAATGTGGCCGTGGTAGCCTTCATTTCTTCTTGAGGATAACTCCTTCATAATTCTGACAGTAGGGCAAAATAACTGGGTTCTTACAAGTTTTACTAACAGTTTTAAAGGTACATTTCCTCTTATCTGCAGGTTATGTCTATTGTTATTTGATCCTGATGTTACCTACTTTACAATATGGTAGTACACATCACTCCAAAAGATTCCTTTGTGAAGGATGGGATATTTTCTGTGGTTTGTATTTTCATTCATAAAATAAAGAGCTTTGAAATATTCTGTTTAGGATAATACAGCTTAGTGTCAGGACTCAACTGAGAAAGCAAGTCAAGGATCCATGAAGGGATATATAAACACAGTTTTATGTATAAATAAATACTTAAGAGATACTAAAGATGCCATAGCAAAACTGAAATATGGACTATGAATTCAGAAACAAATAACATCTACATTATTTATATGATCATGACCTGGCCAGACCCTTAAGCTAGTACAGGGAGCCTATCTCTAGAATGTATCTTTAAAGAAATGACACGAACCCTCCAGAGACCCACTTAATAAAGGGTTTATTTTGATACAGAGAAGTCATAGAAAGAGTTTAAAGGTGGGCAAAAGCTATGACTAAGTTTTCTACACACAGCAGATCCAAAAGCCAATAAAATGAAAAGATGGCAAATTTGTCACTAAGCCTGGCAACCTGAGTTTCTTTCTGGGAGTACACATGGTTGAACAAGACATCCAGTTCCATTCAAGCAATCAAATAGTTGTTGTGTTATAACATATGAAAGGGTGGCCACTGAAATGTGGTGGTTGGTGAGATTTCAGGTGTTTTTATTTTATTTTCCTTATATATTTTTCACACCTCCCATATTTTATTTTAGTTTTGCATTATTAGAAGAAAATGGATATTCTTTGGGTTCAAGATAAGCCCAGGAAAGCAAGTCTCTAAAAATGAGAATAGTCTATGCTTTTTGAAGCATTTTTGGTTTCCAGTGATTTAATACACTGAGAGCCATACCAGGACCCCAAGAGATGGACTTTTATGTGAATTGGAAACCTGGCATTTTTCAACTCAACTGTTGATGATCTAAAATCTATTTCTTATAGTCTCTCCTGCAAAAACAAATTCAGGTATCTGGGGACAGTTGCCATGCTTGGCTCATGTTGTCTTCTTGTGTGAGACCCCTCTTTGGAATACAGAGACTTCTATTTCTGGAGAATTTCAGATGAAGGAATCATGAGTCAGGACTACCATGTTATTTTTCTACCTTAATTGTAGTATGCATCAAAATGAAAGGGACTCTAGCTTGATGGAACTGGGTGTGACTATTTAAACTGAGGAGCCTGGACAAAGTATTCATGTGTGCATGTGCTCACTGGTCTAGAATACTCTCTGCTCAACTAGCTGTGTGTGTGTGTGTGTGTGTGTGTGTGTGTGTGTGTGTGTGTGTGTACAACAGTAATAGCATCTTCATGCTGAAGAAAGTGAAAATCAAAGAATAAAAACCCAGACACTAGCTGTCTTTGAACACTGACTAGCTCAATCATGTGGGCTTAGCCATCTTGTGGCTCTTAATGTGGTCATTAGTTTCTAGGACACAACCACTTTAAAGAATATTTCCATCATTGCTGTCTTTTGGTGTTTGTATAAAATTTGTGTTTTGTGTAACTTTCTGTTTAAAGGTCAAGAAATACTTTTTTTTTCTGTTTTCTTTTTAATGACATATGAACACTAGCACAACCTTAGGCTTCTACAACACAGGCTTCCATTGTCAGTGATAATAAGTACAGGGTACATAACTCTGGGAAGAAAACCACATGTTTATGGGCTTTTAAGCTTTATGAGTATATTGGCAGCTCTGGAGGACCTTTGGGAGGACATGGGACACAAAGTCAGAATTATTTCTAAAAATGTTCCACCTAAGGGTGGGCCTTCTCAGCACAGTAGAGTTGAGACACGCCCCCACTTCAAATATTTACTCCATTCTTTGTTAATTAAGCATGCAAATAGCTTTGAAATCTGTCTCCATTGTTTTCTCAAGGATATAGCTATACTTCATATTATAGAGAGATGAGTAGAAATAAGGTTAGCCAATATGTCCATATCCCACAGGGACATTGACATTTCTGCTTGATTGTTTCCATTCTGAAACTTGGTCAGAGTCTGACAAACAGCCAGTCACCAGCAACAGCAAGGTTGCTGTTTACACTTGCAAGGAGCCTTTGAGCAGAACAGTACCACTTCTTGCGTTCTTTGGCCCTCTGTTTTATGGTATGAATTAATGGCCTTCTTGCCTTGGCTGAGAATGCTGAATTCCTCTTCTCAGAGTCACTTTTCCATAGCGACATAGTCATCTTCAACACATCTTCACTCCTACGCTGACAAGAAATAGACCCAAAGCCATGAACATTACAAAGCCCTGGAGAAGAATTGAGTTGGAAGCTACAGCCTCAGCACTCGTAGAGAGGAGGTGAATGTGGTCAGTGGAAACAGTGTTGTTCCTATAGCCATGCTTCTCTGAAAACAGTCGTTGCCAGGGTACTGATGTGACAATATGGTTTCCAAGCTGCCCAGTTCTCATCTCTCCTTTCATGACTTGGTATGTCTTCTATTTAGCTTCATTATGTCATCCATCTTGTATTCTGAGGACTTATCATTAAATTCAGCATCCACACTCCCACAGGTTGGTTCCATCCTTTTCAACTTTGCCCACTTGTATTCCCAATGCTAGGCTTGTTCTGATGTTGGCCATTGGAATTGGAATGTTGGGTTGCATTCTCATTCTATCAGAAATCCCACTGAGACATCCTGGGACAATAACTAGCATCAGGCAGAACAGACACTCCTCTATCCTTTATTATAAACAGCCTGGAGGGACACTTTTCTGCTCTTACTTTCCCCTGGTCCTCTGTTGTCATCTCCAGGAAACATCTTTGCATCTGTGTTAAGACCTGGAAGAGATCTGAGCATTATTTTCTTGCCCGGCACTCCTTCCCACTCCGGCATTGTCCACATTTCATTTTCTTAACTTTCGTCACTTCTTTTTAGGACCAAAGAATTGGGGCTCTGGCATTTTTCAACTCAGATGTTTGACCTCGTTTGTTGTAGAAAATTGCACTGTGAGAGAAATCCTGAACTCGTTAGAACCTTTGAGATGATCTAGCCATGAAATTAGTACTTTGTAAGCCTTCAAAACACATTCTGAAAGGTGTCTTACTTCAGTGTGGCTTCTTCTTGACACCCACTAGATGTCCAGAGGACGGGTAAATGCAGACTAAATTTAGTATGGAAGCAAATAAACAGAACAAAGGGTAATGGGTTCTAAATAAGAGTCATCTTTAAAAACAAATTTTCAATTTAAATATTTGTATCACTAATCTTTTCTGTTACCCCCGCCCTCAGAAACCCCAAGTTGATGCTGCTTGCTAAATCATTAGTCATTGAAATAAATATTGTTCCCCTGTTTAACTGGAAGCTAAATGGAGTGGACTAAACAGAAGCAGCCCTGTCTCCAAGTCATCTAGTTCCATGGCCAATGTGTCTGATAGGAGTTTAGCAAACACTGAGGAGCGTACTCTGCAGTTATTCAGGGTGAAAGGTATATTTTCAGTCCTTAGAAGCATTTCTTTCTTCCTCTAAATATGATGTAGCAATATCCAGACATATCTCTCCACAGAAAGACAAACCCCAGATTTTACCAAAACAAGTACAACAGAAACTATTATAACTCTGCCTTTGGAATTTAGTGTTAGCTTATTGAGTAGAAACTAATTATAAAACTCTAAGTTTCTCAAGATACGGAAATAAAAGCTATGGTCACTACCATGAAAAGGCTTACCTCCTTCAAATTGTCTTTAATAAATCCATGGGGAGAAAGTTCCACCTCTACAAGTTATTTCCCTGTTTACTTCCATTAAGTGAAGTCTCTGGCTTAAAAACCAGTTTTCAAAATGTCAGAGAAAGAAAAAAAAAAAAAACAGGTTTATGACAATGGGACAAGTTTATGTGTAAAGAATATCTAGTGGGAGACACTCACATGCTCTGTTAGTCCAAAGCTCACAGTTCCTTGCTGAAAAAGCAAAGGACTTCAATTCCTTGGAGGGTATTTCTTTTATTTTTTTAATGTTTTTTTTTTAATTAGATATTTTCTTTATTTACATTTCAAATGCTTTCCC
>NC_034605.1:19846263-19885516 GCF_900095145.1 Mus pahari
CCCCCTTCAGCTCCTTGGGTACTTTCTCTAGCTCCTCCATTGGGGACCCTGTGTTCCATCTAATAGCTGACTGTGAGCATCCACTTCTGTGTTTGCCAGGCACTGGCATAGCCTCACAAGAGGCTTCTGTAACAGGGTTCATACAGCAGAATCTTGCTGGCGGAGGGTATTTCAAAAGAACTTTTTTTATCCAAGCAACTTGGGAAGTGTCTCACCTCCATTTCATCCATCCTTCTGTACTGAGTGGGGAAGTGCTGTGTCTTGTCTTGACTCATTGCTCTCTACAGTTACTTTCAATAACCTCGGCTGTATCCATGTACCCAGCTGGTCTTTTCAAATGAGTTATTTGATAATGACTATGCTCAGAATTTTCCCATCCTAATTGCTCCATTAATTTATCCTCCTTCAGCTAGAATTGCGGACTGTATGTTGTCACCTCCCACTCACTCCTAAGTTTATTCTAATATGACATTAACTGAAGTATTGGTGATACAGTTCTTGCTAAGGACATCTGTGGAATCCATGTTTTTAATTCCAACAAATTTCAGCACAGTTCTTAAGTATACTGCAATATAAATGCTTCAATTCGTTTATTTCAAATCATACCCTTTAACATGTAAGTTCATTTAAAATGCCAAGCGATGATGCACAGAGCAGCTATCTCTGCAGATCCTCTAGTACTGATTCAGAGTCCCCTGCTCTGTGATTTCTGACAAGTCTGGCTTCACTTTGGTCCAGGGTTCTTTTTGTGGAGCTTGATGTTGCATTTCTTCTTTTCTTGCCCTCCTTCCTCTTTCCTGTATCTACAAGTGTTCACATATTTCCTGAATTTTTTGTGTTTTAATTTTTCCTAATTTTAGTGTAGTCTGTTGTTCCTTCACTCTGTGGACAAATGTCTGGTCCTTTAATGTCAGAAAAGCATGTTTATATTCTGACATTTCTTCTTATACTGTTTCTCTGACAGCTTTAATTTTTCAGGATTGTCTCTGTTTTAAAACACCAATAATATAGCTAAAATTTCAGTAACATAGCTAAAAACTTTATTATGTTTCCATCCGATTTCTGTGTTTTTTGTTCAAGACTCAGTGGGTTTTTTAAATTAATTTAGACTCATGCTGAGATAAATATCTCAGAGAAATAATATGGTTTTCATTATATACAGTTGCTTTGTAGTAAAAAAAAAAAACTACCTTTGCAGTTTAGTTAATTCTAAATCATTGCATGCCCTCAAAGGTGTCTGGATTTCATGAGACTTTTATGTAAGAATATGCCACTCGAGACAGAACCTCTTCATAGAGCTCCTTATATGCCAGTTATGCTATTATCTCAGTGTTGTGTTGCTGTGAAGAGACACCATGACCAGTGCAATTCTTATAAAAGAAAGTATTTCACTGGGGCTTCCTTATAGTTTTAGAGATTTAGTCCATTATCTCCATGGCAGGGAGCATGGTGGCACCATGCAAGCAGACCTGGTGCTGAAGACTAGCTGAGATTTCTACATCCAGAACCACTGGAATGGGGGAGAGAGAGGGGGGAGGGGGAAGGGAGAGGGGAAGAGAGGAAGAGGGGAAGGGGAAGGGGGAAGGGGGAGGGGGAGGAGAGAGAGAGAGAGAGAGAGAGAGAGAGAGAGAGAGAGAGAGAGAGAGAGAGAGAGAGAGGCTGGTGGCTTGAACTTTTGAAACTCTAAAAGCCACCTTAAGTGACATACTTCTTCCAACAGTGCCATAGCTACTCCAATAAGGCACACCTCCTAATCCCTTTCAAGAAGCACCACTCTCTAATGATCAAGCATTCAAACAGATGAGCCAATGAGAGCCATTCCTATACAAACCACCAAAGCCGTTATGAGTTAATGACTTCAGATATCAATCCCTAACCCAATAACAATTTTGGGTTTTGCTCACTCTGTGTGCCTAAGGAGTGTCCACCCCCAATCTTTTTCCAGGAGATTCTATGGCATGATTTATGATAGAGTTCTCTGGAACTTAGAGTTTCATTGGACCCTTTGTACTTCATGGTGAATGTTGTGGGGACCCAGATGTGAAATGTCCAAAGCAGAGGCTGAGGAATCATTTGTACCACTTCTTCCTCTATTCCATTGATAAAATATTCCCACTTTGGTTCAATTAGATGTGAAGTAGGCTGGTGAATGAAGTCCATTTGTGAGAGCAGAAAGAACATGTGGTCATTTATTAACCCAGTTTGCCACAGATTCAAAGCACAGTTGAAAATATGTGTATTTATATCCTTATATTATTTTCTCAGCACAATGGCATTTCACTTGATTTTAAACCAAAACTACCAGAGTTTCAGAAACAGCCAAAAGGTCATGTTCATTACAAAGGCTTATTAATATATTTACCCACTAGCTTCAGGGAATGCTTAACTCCAGTCTCTCATAAAGATGCATATAACCAGGTTGAGAGAAACATATGAACATAAGATAGTCTAGGTGATAACAAAGGCAACCCAGTACAGGTCTACTATGGTTAGCTCCTTTCTTGTCAGTATGACAAAATACTGACAAAAGCAATTGAAGGAAGGGAAGGTTTACTTAGGCTCATGGTTTCAAAAGAATTTCAGTCCATCATAGTGCATAATGCATGGTGGTGAGAGCTCTGGATAGTGTGAGGCACAACACTTTACATTGCTGCTGGACAAGGAAGCAGACCACAGGAATGGACCTAGAGGCAGGTGTTAGTCTGCAGAGCTCTGCCCTAATAATCTTTTTCTCCCTGGTGGACTCTCAAAGTAGTGTCACAAGCTGACAATCAGTTACAGGTCTATGGGGACTTTCTGATTCAAACAAAAAATACTTCAGAATGCAAATAAATGGTATAGAACACAAATGTAGATATCATGCCTGCATCTCTGTCATACACAAATGATGCACATTTCAGTGTGTCTAGGTGTTTATTTATCAGTTTTTTTACCTTTAGTCTTTTTCTTAGTTATAAAAATTATTAAATATGTAAGTGTGATTAAATATGTAAGTCTGACCTGCTTATGACTAAATATATAAATATAATCTGCTTATCCAATTTACACACACACACACACACACACACACACACACAATTTTAGAACAGAACTTTTAAGTTCTTAGTTGTCTGTAGTTTTTATTTATGGGTAGAGTCTCTTGAGATTTCCATTCTTCTATGTGCTAGTATGTCTCTTATATGGTAAAATGTTAATGTCTTCTTTAGGCAGTCATATTGTGGTGGAATCGAGGGTGAAGCAGCTTCCTTGTTATGTCTAGGAGCTATAATCTCACAGCACATTTCTTGGTTCTGGCTCCTATAGTCTTTCCATCTGTCTTAAGTGTTGCTTCTTGAGCCTTAGGTATAGGAGTTGTGTAGTAATACAGTTGTTCCCTGCATTTTCACTAGTTGTGGGTTTCTGTATTGGACTTCATTGCAAAGAGAAGCTTCATTGGCTGAGACCTAAACTTATCTGTGGGTATAAGGATGAAGATTTATAACAGAGTTAAGAATTATGCTAATTTAGGAAAGTAGAGGTCAAAGTTCTTCTCTAAGGTCCATGACCTCCCTAGGCCTGGGTAGATGGCTAGGTTTCCAGTGCCATGCTTTGTTTTCTTCCTGATGAATTGACTTTAAGTCCAATTAGATAGCTGTTGCTTACCACCAAGCTATTACAACCTTTAACGGTATTCTTTCATCATGGTTGTTGTAACAGTTTTTAAGTGTCACAGATTCTGTGTAAG
This sequence comes from Mus pahari, assembly GCF_900095145.1. NCBI lineage: Eukaryota > Metazoa > Chordata > Mammalia > Rodentia > Muridae > Mus > Mus pahari. Next base: position 19,849,988 of record NC_034605.1, read on the forward strand.
ATTATTAGTGATTTCCCTCCTTAAAATATTGAACTTTCTGAATTCAAGGCCAGCCTGGTCTTAATAGAGAGTTACAGCACATCCAGTGTTCCATAGAGAGATCCGTCTTTGAAGCCAAACCAAACCAAACCAAACCAAACCAAACCAAACCAAACCAAACCAAACCAATCCAAACAAAATAAAATGTATGTTTAGTCAATGCTGTATAATGTTTTTGGAATTCATATGAGGGTACAAATATGGATAAGTTTATTTCTCTTTCAAAGCTCTATGTTTTCTGAGTTCCAGTGTCCATCCATAGGGGCTTTAAAGATAGCTTCACTGTTTAATATTTAATATCCATGTGATTTCAACTTGGTAAACCTCTCTGTGCATTTATGGAATCTGGATAATAATATTTAGCTTCATTAATGTTAAATGAGACATATGCATCCCACTGATTTGCATACTATATTTCACTTAGCATCATCACTGGTGACTGGGAAGAGTGAGCTCTATACCTCTTTTTTTTCTCATTTCAACATTTGCCATTCTATCTTGAAGGAACAATATGTGAAAATAAGTAAATTATACAAGAGCTCTGCAGGGGCAGCAAGTGGGCATGAACAAGAGCAACTTCATTTGCCCCTCTGCAACTATCGTGGAAAGGTTTAATGTTAAGTGGGATAGCAGTCGTTGCTGGTGATATTTAAAGTGGGTTGGTTTTGCTCCTAGGCCTAAGATACAAGGTTGAAGAATGAAACAGGCTTTACCAGACTTGATAGGACAACAGAACATGTCTTACTGAGAATTGTCTCCATATTACTGACCCTGTGGCCCAAAGTGAAAGGAGGAATAATAATGGGGTGTCTGCAGAGGCAACCCTTAGTGGAATATTCATATCTAACTAATTATTTCATTTATTTCTAGGACCTGAAATGGTTTAGTGCTTTCAAAAGTGCCTTGCTTCTAACTAGGTAGATAGTTGTTTCTCCTGTGATCTTTGGCTTTAGTGTAAGTTCATGGAACATGTTGATTTTCATAACATTTCAAATGGAGCTCAAATCAGCTGTCAGTTGTTTATAGGCAATTTTCCTTATTATACAGAACTCTGTTATTATTATACTTGATCACTGTTCACATCTATTTGCACGTAACTGTTTCAAGATGGGAGGAGGCCCCTGAATCATGCCAGGAATAAGTTAAGTCAGCTTGCTCAAGAGTGGATGGGAAGAAATGTTTGGCTCTTCCTCTGAGTCAGTCACTGCCCTTTCTCAGGGTTCTAGACTTAACATTCTCTATTTACAGACTTCCCTTTATACACCTAACACTGACACTACAGAATTTGGGCTGTCCTATTGAACAGCAATCTTGAGCTCTCAAGATTCATCTTTGTGCATTTTCCAGGAGTCCTAGAGAGATGTCACACATGAGTGATGTGAGAATAAAGGATGGGAGTGTTTGCATAGCTCATCCTTTATTTTGCAAATTGAGCAATGGGCCAGCAAGGAGATGTGTCACAATCTATGCTGTCTTACACTCATGCCTGAAAAAGTCAACATTAAAAATACTTGAAGGTGACTTGAATTCAGACTTTAGGATACCATAATGTAGTGAATAGAGTTCCAACCTTAGTGATAGTATTGGGTTCATGACTTAGAACCTATTTCTTAATATCTAGCCTCTCCCCCAAAGTAGCTTTACTACTTTTCTCATCTTTGAAAGTTGGAAAATAGAAAATTTTAAGGACCCATTGAATTGATGCTTATAGACTAAATACTTGACACACTCTCCAATGGGTGACAATCATTAGCAGGGACAACACCTTTTATCTTTCTCCTTTCCATCAACAACACTTCCCCCACAAGGCTACAGCATACTGAGGCATTTCACCCCATCCATCTCTTTCTTATCCACCAGTCCCTGCCACACTGAGATTTGGATATTGAAGGCCCTTAATACAATCTTGCTAAGGAGTGAATGAATAAATACATAAAGTGTTTGTCACTTAGGAGATACTCAGTAACATAAGTGCTTTTTCCTCTGACATCAGCTTCCCTTTCACTAATTTGAATGGCAGAAAATACCCTCTCTACTTGTCATACTGTGTATTTTTGGAGGAAGGAAAAAAAAATGAACCAATTCCATGAGCAGTGAAAGAGTTTAGTGAAAGAGAATTTAAAGCCAGCAATCTGGTCGATTCTGAGGGTATAAATTAAACTAGTTAAGCAGCCTTGATCCAGGCTATCGGCAAGACAACTGTCAGACCCTGGCATTTACAGTTTTCCATTCTTTCTTAAGATTAGGATGTAAAATTCAACCCAAAACATCAAAGGTTACAAAGTGAAATAGGATAACAACAAAATAATCCTAAATAGTTCAGTGTGGATTGGAACCAAAGACTGAGGACTATGACTGTCAGGCTCATCTAGGTCCTATATTGCTAACAGATGGTAAGCATTTTCATGGGCTTGGGACTAGTTTAGATCAGAGTGAGAATCCTCTCCTTTCCCCAACCCAAGAGGCTCTAATTAGTACGTAGGACATTAGATCAAGTTAACAATCTGGGCTGACATCCTATTTGTTAGTTTTAGATCGAACTCATACCTTAGAGTAGCTGAATGAGCTTATTAACACACACACACACACACACACACACACACACACACACACACACACACACACTAAAAGAGTAGGTTTCTTTTCTATAGGGATCAAAATAAAGATTTTCAAAGTCTTCTTGCAAAGGGCTCCAAAGATTTGTTGGATATCAAATAACTCCTTCAAGACAACATTTTGATGAGTTAAGTGTAAATGAATCAGAAACATATGGATTAAGTTTCCCTTGAAATATACAGGGGCTTAAAAATCAAAGACAAAACACTGCCTGGCCCAGGGTCTTACAGGTTGTGCCAAACCCAACACATTTGAGCAACAGTTCAAGATATTTGAGGGATCCAAGGCCGGGGCTTGCCTGACCACGCCTTGTTCCTACCGTATTGAAATAGAGAACATAAGTAATGCCATTTATATTGCATTATTACTGAAAATTCCTCATTCTTTGTGGTTTGAAAATTAGCTAGACTAAGACTTACACACACACACACACACACACACACACACACACACACACACTCACAAACACACAAAACCCTGCAAGTGGTGTCTGCAGCACACTAAGCTCCTTAAAATCCAGAAGGCAAGTTCAAGTCATTTGCAGACATTGTTGCTGTCTGAGACTGGTATAGAACTGGGCATTGGCAAAGCTTCAAACAGCAAGATACTGGTGAATCTGAGACTTGCACTTCTGATGTTCCCTGTGGTACCAGCAGGAAGGGTATATTGGAATAAAGAATAGTTATTTCTGAAGATGTCACACATCAATCATTACTTCTAATAGCCTTTTTATTTGCTGTATATAGTAGATTTTACAACTTCTAATAACGCGCACATTTAGAAAACTCATCACAGGAAACAGTAGCTTGAAATAGATTTCATTAGCTAAATATGCTAATACATGTTAAATTTTAATTTGAGTTGCATTCATAATTAGTCCACTTTTATCACTTGAGATAAATAATAAAATCTTAGTACAATCTATTTACAGACATAATTAGTTTTGTATTGACTAGTCACATCACCAAATCCAGGAGTACGAAAAGCAATGTAGATATCTATTTGGAGAATAGAAACAATTATTTACCTTAGGATATATATGGTCAGTCCATTTTAAATGTTGATCTTATCAAATATAATACACATCTGAAAGAAATATAGAAAATAGAGAGAAAACAAACATTAAATTTAAAGTCATCAGTCAATACAGTACTATCAAGAAATGAGAACTTTTTACATGAATAGTCTCTTTGTCATTAGGTGAAACAGAAATGCTTAATTGCCATTGTGTTTCTAGAAGCTTTGATCCCCTGAAGATACGATATACTCAGAATGGTACCAATACAATGTACACTAATCTCAGAGAAGAAAGGAGAGATGTACGTGCCAGGGTCTGATGGTATTACTACTGATACCCTGGAGCAAGGCTGCGTAAATAGCACAACTTAAAGCTATAGAACCAAGTAGATTAATGGCTTGAAGTTTATAAGAATGTCTACCTTATTATATGTTACAAGTCCTCAGACACGACAACACATCAAAACCAAGACCTAGTATCTAGATTTTGGTAGCCACAGGGTTCTGAGAACCACTCCCCATGGTTACTGAAGGAAGACTCTACTATTCTGTGGTCTGAGTTTTTCAGTTACTATATTGCGAACAAACATATTTAGCAATCATTAAACACACTGCAGCTCTGTCACTGATCATAGACTAAAGTTCCATAGATCTATTACAGTTTATTTAACCAGGTATTCATTGTGAGGGTTCTCCGATATCGCTATCAAAATCCAAACTAATGTGAACAAGTTTTAGGAAGACTTTGGTTTTTCTTCCCTTAAATTCCTCAGAGTGCAATATTTGGATAAAAATAGTCACGTGATATGTTTGAGATGCATTCCCCCATGAGCTGGTTTGGCACAAAGTGGTAACTGTAGCTCTGCAATTACCCAGAAAAGCAGTAACACGGAACTCCCCTACAGATGTGACAAGGGAGGGACTCCCTCTCCTGGATCTCCTTAAAAGCGAGTGCTCATTTTCTTCCTGGCCTAAAGATGATAAAGGTGAAAAAGCACAAGTCCCCAGTGTCATCAGCCCGCCCTTGACACTAGTGAGTGTCACCAGGTACTGGCTTGTTTTGCATTCATGTTTCCCTTTGCCATTACCTAGTTGTACTGGATGAATGCACATGCTTTGTTATGTTTATTTCTCATTAATTAGTGGATGTCCCTTGTATTTTACAACAATGAGACTTAGCCATATAGCTTGCAGTATTGTTTGTGATGAAATGTTTACAATTTTTATGTCTTCTATCAGTCTCTTCTTGATTATACATTCTAATTTTGGTGTTAATTATAAATGGCCATCCCAAGCCAAAGATTTCATAAATATTTGTTACATATCTATCATTCCTTTAATGCTATTTAATGTTTAACTTTCTTTGTTTTGTTTCATTTGGACAGGGTCTTGAAATATATCCTCATCTAGACTTCAACACAAAATATTCTTGCTTCAGTATCTTGAACACTGGGGTTATTTTAACAATAGGCCACAAGTTTGCTTATGCTTAATTTTACAATGTTGTTGGTTTTGTTCTCTTGTTTTGGTTAATTGTATATTAAAGATATACAATTTAATTTAATTAATTAACCATAAAGTGTTTGTAACATTCCATTTAGACAATTTATTATGCTAAAATTCCTGAATTCAGAAGGCATGTGAACAGACTTTAATAAATCTTTTATAATCGCCCTCCTTCCTATGCTTCTGCTTCATGAGGTGTGGTGATACACATTGCCTGCCTCTGACTCAGAGCATAGAGAAGGTAATGGGTGACCAATCATCCTATTGTGTCACTGTAGGTGTCATACAAAAGGACAACATAACATTGAGACTCTTGTGAGTGTTATGATTCTACACTATGAATGTATACTCGGTGGCAAGGACTTGCATAGGAACTCTTTGTACTGTGCAGAAAAGATCCCTTAGTTAACACCAATGAGATAACAGGCCCATGGTTCTCAAATACAAAGAAATGGATTTTGCTCTTAGAGATCATGAGAGAGGGTTCTTCTCTAGCTGAACATTCAAATGAAAATAAAGTCCAATGAAATTCATCATGACGTCATGAGAAGAACATCCTGTTCCTTGTGTTCAGATACACAAGCTATGAAGTCTATAAGATAAGATATGCATATGATTAGGAGCTGCCAAGTCTGTGATTAGTTATGCTCCAATAAAAGATGAATGAATCAAGCATTATTTGTTGAAAAGTTGTCTCTGGATTTTAAGTTTTACTTTATGATGCATCAAGAGAGAGTTTATTCAGTTTCTCAATCCAGAAACATTTAAGCAGAAAGAGAGCTCTGAGGTGATTGTTAAGAAGTTATTTGGGGAAGCATTCAAGTTTATTTGGAGAAGACATTGGTAGTCTGCATGTGTAATGCTAATGCCAGTCAATAAAAAACATAAGACAGCCTCTGCTGAATGGTGATCAAAAGGCAAACATGGGCTAAGTCATATGGTTTTGAGGCTTTGTTAAAATGTAGCTTATGTCAGAATAAAAGCTTGTATGTGTGAGTGCTGGTGGACCCACACATGTGTTGCCATAGCAATCACCATACGGTCTCAGAATCTACTTGGGTCACCTCCTACCTTTACCTGCTAGAGGTTACATCACAACCCAAATAAAAGGCAGACACTCCTGACCTCTGTCCTCTCTTTCTCCCACTTGTCTTCATCGCCACCTTTGCCCTTTTACCCACAATAAACATCCCAGGTGGAACTGTTTTGACTGGGTGTGGTCTGTGACATAAGCCATGATTCTAACACAACGGTAAGCAGGTAATGTGTGTCTTTCTATGTTAGTGTGGGCATGTGATGATGGATACTCCCAGGACAGCTATCTCCTCCGTTTTCTCCTCATGAAACCTCATCCTAGCAGTCCTAGATTCCTAAGATTCAGGCCATTACATCTTTCTCCTACTTGAGGCCATCTGCAACCCAGCTGGTTGAAAGTTTTAGAATTTCCCATCATTTGTAAGTCAACTTTCCTAAATGATGACACTAAGCCTAGTTTGCTGACGGCAATCAATGCTAATGATGATTTTATTTTTCCTCATTATAAAAGTAGTTATTTAGAGATTGGAAAAAATTTCTTATTTAGTCATCGAATACTGTAGATCTTTACAGAATATTGATCTTTACAGAATATTTCCTTTAACTTTCCTTGATACTAGAAAAAAATGTCACAGACAACACAGCTGAAGTTAGATTAAAAGGTACCTTGACGTGCAAATAGAGAATTTTCCTGAAGTTACTATTTCTAAGCAAGAATTAAATTCCAGTTTCTATGTATAAACAAAAGCCGACTTTCAGATGCTGCTGCAGTGTTACCCACCTATGCTGACAGAGTTGAGATTTCTGCATCTTCCATCTCATACCCTGAATCTCAAACCCTTGTCTTGAAGTCTTCCTGCTTAAGTTAAATTCATGAAATATGTGTTTCTACGCGTCACTTTACTTTCTTGAAACAATTTTATCTTCAACTCCTTCTTCACCAAATACATTTTTCTATAATCAGAAATAATTGGATTTAAGTTCAAATGAGTAATCTTATTTTGCTTTTGTTATCACCTTAGGATGTTCCTAAGATTCAGGGTGTGACCTACAGTAAAACTTCAGATTGGGAGCTTAGAATTAATTGTGCAATTCCGTGAATGCTAATTTAGCTCAAAGAATTTGTTTTCATCTAATATAAATAAAAAGTCAAAATAAAAGGATATTTGTAAGCACACTTAGGAAATTACATCAGATTAAGAAATAAGACACAAAGTCGTAGGAAGCATAAGACTGAACTCCAATTTCAGAAGCTACATAGACCAGTGATGTAGATGATTTTTACTGCATAAAAAGTATGTACAGTAGAACTGACTCAGATGCCCAATATTTGACATAGATAACACTTGATCTGTGCTGCAGAAGCTGCCAGCCCAGTGCTGCCTCTGGCTTTTCAGAGACCTTTTCAAAGAAAGAACAGTTTGGAAAACACCCTTCTTTGGGATCTTTAGGATCTTTAGATGAGGGATTATTGGTCAAGTCCTGCCTTATCTAGGAGCAAAATGTAAGCAATATATAAAGGCACCCTGCAGTATGGAAGCTCCTGGGTTCTCAAGCCCTGCTGATTAGTTTTTGGAAGCTCCTAAAGAGAAAGGCTCCTTAAGGCAATTTGGAAACTTTACATAGATTCACTGTCAATGGATCCAAGAATTACATTAAGTGTATCCATGAGCATCTATCATCTTTTGTTTTCTATTATCTTTCATTCCTTTAAGATGCAGAGCATATAACAACAGCAGAATGGCTGAGACAAAATCATGAGCACAAGGACAATCTGGGCTACATAGTGAGACTGTGTATCGATAAACAGAACACAGGGTAGTCTATGGCTCAGGAATTCTACTCATTGATGTGGAGAGCATGCCATGTGTACACATAGGTCTAGTGTGTCACTAACAATAATTTATTCCCAGTTCCCCTTTTTTTCCAACTGGCTATTCTATTCTGTTTGTGGCCAGCCATCATAATCAATCTACATCTTCTCTAATCTACATCTTCTCAAATATTGCAAATATTTCTAGATTACTTTACTGTTTGTTTGAATGTTTGTTTTTTTTTTCAATAATTCTGCTGTAGTCTGAATGAGTTCTTCAAAGCTTGTGACTAACATTTTAGCAGTATCTAGAGGAAAGACCTTTAGGAGATGATCTGGACCATGGGGTATTCTTCTGTAGATGGATTTAATGCCCACATTGAAGAACTAGGTTCCTGATATAAAGAAAGAATTCACACTCATTTCTTTTCTCTGTGTTCTCCCATAACATGGTCTTCTGCCCAGTGAGGGCATGGTACAGACTCTTTTGCCATATGGCCTGACTTCAAGCCTTCCAGTATAGTGAGCCTGCAGAACTTCTATCATCTATAATTTATCCAGCCTAGAGCATTCTGTTATAATTGCATAAACCAGACTGACACACCACTGATTGTGTTTCTGTGGCATATTTTGTTCAAAAGTAATCATTTGTTGAACCTGAAAGGGGTTCAATAAACAACACACTGAGCTGTAATCAATTGCAATATGTCCCAAAACATCTAATATTATTAGGGCATGCTTGCAGAAGATGATGATACAATGTTAAGAAATATTTTTGTTTGTTTTTCGAGTGTTGTAGATTGAGAGCAGAGCCTTGGGCATATTAGGCAAGCAGTGTGCCAATGGACAGTATCCACAGTTCTATAATTTTTTTTACCCATAGAAGTTGCTTTATTCACTCTGCATCATAACCGGTTTGTTCTTTCTGTCCATATCAGCTGTTACTGAACTGTTGCCGGCTCCACTAGGTTAACAAGATGGCCCACTAGCCTTCTTAAATCTTAATAGTCTTTGCTGTGTGGTCATCAGATGAATGATAGACTCACAATTCATTGACTGATAGGAATTGCCTACTCTACTCAAAAATCAAGCTGAAATTATGGAAAAATCTTAAACCTTTTGAAAATTATAACTTCTTCACAGTTATGCAAATCTGTCAACAATAATTAAATCAGCACACTTTATAATTTTAAAAATAAGGATTGCATCAGTTCATGAGTTAATTATTTAGTGCCCTGTAGGATCTCCAATGTGGGAGGTATTTAGACTCATCAGACCCCAAGAATTACATGAAACTGCTTAGAAGAGTCTGTGAGGACAGTAGCCCCTGAGAGGACCTTATTGCTTTTTCTGCTTATTTCAAAGTCCCACTTGTGCAAAATTATTTACTCAGTTCAAGGATTCTGTCCTGAATGTCTATGTAATCTGTGAGTTTTGACATACAAAGAAAGGAAAGGAAAAGTAAACAATTTTCACAGGCAATCAAATACTGGAAATTCCAGAGACATCCTTAGTGTGGGGTGACGAATGAGGTCATTTGCTAAGAAACTGAAGTGGTCAAAATGGCAGTTAAGCCATATCACTTTGCAACTGCACGAATTCCAAGATTACACCATGTGACAATTCTAAAACCTCTGAGCAGAACTTGCTGTCATCCTTCAGGATTGTTTGTAATGCCCTCAGTCATCTGTGGTACCTTTTTAGCTCCCATTCTGCCTTCTGAATTTGAAGTGAATGCTGCTCTAATATCATGGGCAAAGGATGAGGCATCCCAAGTAGAGGAGTCCAAGGGAGGGTTCCTAGACTCCCTTCGGTTTCCACTGGTGTTGGAGTCTTCTCACTGGTCCAGGCATCCTGCTTCATCCTTCTCCTTCCTGCCTGTGCCTGAGACGCCCCAGCAGAAGCACAAGATGCTTAGAGATGCTGTCTATAACAAGCAACACAATGCAGATGTTTAGAATGCACATCTAGTTTTCAGTATGTCAAATCTAGAACTTTTCACCATAACATGGCAATAAATCAGAAGGAATAAAATCAGTGACAAACAAATGTTAGGGTAAAAATATTGAAAAACTTTCTGAAGTTATGTTGAAACATTTTTTGCTTGGGCAATTATCAACAGAGTGTTGTTTTTCTTGAACGTTAAGCTGCACTTGCATGATGATACAAGTCAATTTACTGTTTGTATCTAGAGTAGGTGACCCTGTATACTGAGTTCTATCTTTAATTGTCATGAATTAGATTCTTTCGTACCAACTCTGGCTTCCTGCTTTGAGAGTCAATGCTGGGTGCACTCCTGCTATGAAGTAGAGTCACAAAGAGGACATGCTTTTGTAGAAAATATTCTTAGAGACACTTCCAAAGGCAGATATGGGAACTTCTGGAGCAGAAAAGATGTATGGAGAAGAAGGCAGAGCCTTTTTCTACACATGTTCTCATTTTATTTTGCTTTTGTCTTTTGGAAGATTATGTAACAGCAGTCCTTTATCTAAACCATAGAGACTCCTAAGAATTGGCCCCCCAATGCTATCAGGAATGGGGATGAACTTCAGTAGAATAAGTTGGTAGAACACTGATATAAATGTATGGTCACTGTGATCTAGGCAGGGGTTAAGTCCTGAGATGTGTGAACTTGTCCAGTGCTCAGCACAGTATGATGCTGTGACTCTGAGGATCTAGAAGAAAACTGTTCCATAGTGGGGCTGCTGAACCTCATGGATTGCTTCACCGTTCAATGACCCAGACTCCTACTATAAAATTATAATAAAAACCACCAGCCCTCACTGCTTACAGATAAAAGAACAGACTTCACTCATAGTTATTAGAGCGTAGATAGCCAAAGTCAGAAGTCCTGGCCGACATGCCACTCAGCCTCTGGCAAATAAGATACTGTTTGCTTCCTTTAAAATATTCTGTCCCTGAAGTAGTATCCATGACAATACTAGGATTAGTATTAGGATACAATGGAATGATTCAAGTGAGAAACAGCAGCCATCAATGCATTCACGTGATCCAGGCCCTGGACCCTTTACCAGAATAGGTCCCTCCCTGACATAGATCCAGGGCTGGGAAGTATTCAGAAGTTGTCCTGCTTGTATCTGGGATGCAGTCCTCATGAGTAAAACTGTCCTCGTGAGCTGAACCAACAATAAGCTTTCAGTACTCTCAGCTTAGCCGGGACCTAGGATCAGTCATCCATAGGCTATTCTCAGGATGTGAACCAGAGATACAGGAAAGTATAGGCCTGGCAGAGACCTGAGGACACACACTGCCGGCTGAAATTCTCATGTGATTACGCTTAGTTCCTTGTCATGTGACCTCTCTAGATCACAGCATAAGGATTTTTCAAAAGTAACAACTGGCCTCTTCCAAAGCAATAGGTCTGAGAGAGAGAAGACCAGGGTGTTTCTTCTGCTTTCTTCTACCAGTCACACTCTCATGTCCAGGGAGAGGCAGAAATCTGTACTGGGGAGTGTACAGGAGCTGAGGGCTAGCCTCAGAGGCTGGCTGCCATCACTACTACCTGGAACCTTTTATCTGTTAAGACAGGAAGTTATCCTTTATAGTTAGGTAATTTTTCTTTAGAACTTGTTATTATAACTTAGGATACATACTGTATTCTGACTCAGCATTGTCCCTAAGTAGGACATGATCTAACTGACACAGCTGGCTACTTCTTACTTGTCAGCACCTGTCTTCTTCTTGCCAGGCTGGGCAGCTTCAGGAATGAAGGTACCAGTGCTGTGTCTTGGGGAAGCATCAGCGTAGGGATGGTAAAGGGATGGTAAAGAGTATCTGAACAGGGAGCTATGTATACACTATCGGGAAAAGGAACACCATGACTCCTCATGATAGTATGACCGCCCCTTATTACAGGAGGCTAACTTCAGGCTACAGAATGGGAAGAAATGGTGGTGTGGGGGCCAAGCAGAGCTTTGTCAGGAAGGATGTTACATGTCACCTTACAGGATGTGGTATTTGATGCAACAGTAGCCACAGGATTCTAAGAACATTCATGATTGCTACAATTATGTCCCTAAAATATCCCTCTGGCTGTATGGGAAGATGGTTTAAGAAGGAAAAAGTAAGAGACCCAATTAGTTAGCAAGTTTTGCCATTGTTTAGGTCATGGGGCTTCCAACAGGAGCAGAGTTCCCATCACAGAGAAATGGGGGCTGGGTGGACAACTATGTTGCTTAGAGAAGAACTAGGAAAATCTGGTAACTGGGTGAATCATCACAGAGAAGAAACAATTTCCAGCTACGTGAACATGGTAGAAACTCAAAATTTGGTTTCTTCAACTAGAAATGATATTTTAGTGTCCTTAGAAATTAAAAAAACAGACTGTATAAAGTTCTTATCACATTTTTCAGTACAGCAAGGAAAATACAACAGTTTAAGCCATAGTATCCACATTACTGAGTGTTCATAGACCTGAAGAGGCAAAGATAGACAGTCAAAGGGCAATGACTACAAATAGACAACAGAGACGGAACAGTGAATCCAAATTAACAGAAAAGCCACTGGGCAAGTGTTATGCACATATCAAGAAAGTCTAGTATAAATCAGAAATGAACATTAAAATTACATTTTATTTTTAAATTAAAGGTGTAAGCTTGGTGGTTGTGGTGCACACCTTTAATCCCAGCACTCAGGAGGCAGAGGCAGGCAGATTTCTGAGTTTGAGGCCAGCCTGGTCTACAAGGTGAGTTCCAGGACAGCCAGAGCTATACAGAGAAACCCTGTCTCGAAAAAAAAAAAAAAAAGTGTAATTTCTTAACTATCCAGAAGGGATTTCCTTTCAGAGAAATACCACCATGATTTACTGAGCCATAAATCAAAAGACATAGGTCTAATAAAAATATTCAGAAAATTAGAATGGAAATACTAAAAATTAGGCTGGCTCTATAGTGATCCACTGGATCTATAGAGTATCCATAGAGTCTGGAAGAACAACTGGATATGCTTCAAGAGTGTATTCATTCTACAAAAATATCTGCTTCTCTAAGACGAAAGGATGGACTATCCAGAGACTGCCCCACCTGGGGGTCCATCCGATAATCAGCCACCAAATGCAGACACTATTGCATATGCCAACAAGATCTTGCTGAAAGGACACTGATATAGCTATCTCTTGTGAGGCTATGCCAGTGCCTGGCAAATATAGAAGTGGATGCCCACAGTCATCTATAGGATAGAACACAGAGACCCCAGTGGAGGAGCTAGAGAAATTACCCAAGGAACTGAAGGGGTCTGCAACCCTATATGTGGAACAACAATATGAACTAATCAGTACCCCCAGAGCTCGTGTCTCTAGCTGCATATATAGCAGAAGATGGCCTAGTCAGCCATCATTGGGAAGAGAGGTCCCTTGGTCTTGCAAACTTTATATGCCCCATACAGAGGAACGCCAGGGCCAAGAAGTGGGAGTGAGTGGGCAGGGGAGCAGGGTGTGGGTGAGGGTATAGGGGACATTCGTGATAGCATTTGAAATGTAAATGAAGAAAATATCTAATAAAATAATTAAAAAGTATCTGCTTCTATATTTTATAGAAAAAATAAATAAATGCAAGTTATTTTTTATATAGTATACACACAAATATATTTTAAAACACTTCATACAAGAGTAATAAATCTAAAATAAATAAGTTATTCATACGTTCCATGTTTTTCTGAGAGACATGACAAAATAAGCTATTTTTGTGTGTTTATGTTTGTGCATATCTATTTTCATGGGCACTCCCATGTGTTTATGTCAATGTGATGATAAGGCATCAATATTGTGTGCCCTCCTTAATCAGTCTATTTCTTTTGTTTTGAGGCAAGGTCTTTCATTGAACTTTGCAGTTACCAGTTGACTAGATGATTTGGCCAGTGATGCCCAGGTCTACCTGTCTCTGAATTTGTAGCTCTGAGACTACAATCACTGGCCACCATAATCAGTTTTTTATGTGGGTGCTGTGTTCTAAACAAGAACTTTATCTACTATGACAATTCCTCAGTCCATTGGCTCTTCACTTTTACAAATCTTAATATACTGGCAGTAAGTTTGACTGAAGATGGTGTATCTTTATTACTTTTGATTGTTTAGACAATGCTTCATGTTACTGTTAAAATTATAATGGCTTGGATTTTATGGATTTGTGCATTCAATACACATCTTCTGAGCTACACTTAGAATCTCTGTGTCGTATTTTATTTTTTATTAAACTAATAAAATTTATTTTAAAATATACAACACAATATTGACATTTTTTAAGTCATCAAAATAAATTATAGTAGTTAAAGGCCTATTAAATATACAGGATATCTTCTGAAGCTAAAACTAATATGCACTCAACCAGTTTTAAAAATCTATTTGGAACATTAAATATGATAGAAGTAGAAAAAAATCTCTTATGAGGTCCTCTATGAAAAAAAATTGTGACAAGTTCCTTATTAAACAGAAACTATTCCATCTCCAAGGGAGAATACTCAGCATAACTGTTCTTTCATAGAATGAATTGGGGTAGTGTTCCTTCTGTTTCTATTTTGTGGAATAGTTTGAAGAGTATTGGTATTAGGTATTCTTTGAAGGTCTGATAGAATTGTGCACTAAATCCATCTGGTTATGGACATTTTTTGGTTTGGAGACATTTAATGATTTCTTCTATTTCTCTGGGGGGGTTATGGGAGTATTTAGACAGTTTATCTGCTCTTGATTTAACTTTGGTATTTGTTATCTGTCTAGAAAAATGTCCATTTCATCCAGATTTTTCAGTTGTGTTGAATACAGGCTTTTGTAGTAGGATCTGATGATATTTTGAATTTCCTCATTTTCTGTTGTTATATTTCCCTTTTCATTTCTGATTTTGTAAATTTGGATACTGACTCTGTGCCCTCTGGTTAGTCTGGCTAATGGTTTAACTATCCTGCTAATTTTCTCAAAGAACCAACTCCTGGATTTGTTAACTCTTTGTATAGTTTTTGTTTGTTTGTTTGTACTTGGTTGATTTCAGCCCTGAGTTTATTTCCTGAGGTCTACTCCTCTTGGGTGAATTTGTTTCTTTTTGTTCNAGAGCTTTCAGGTGTGCTATTAAACTGCTGGTGTAAGCTCTCTCCAGTTTCTATTTGGAGGCACTCAGAGCTGAGTTTTCCTCTTAGCACTGCTTTCATTGTGTCTTATAAGTTTAGGTATGTTGTGGCTTTGTTTTCATTAAATTATGAAAAGTCTTTAATTTCTTTCTTTCTTTCCTCCATAACCAAATTATCATTGAGTAGGGAATTGTTCTGCTTCTATGTGTATGTGGGCTTTCTGTTGTTTTTGTTACTATTGAAAACCAGCTTAGTCCATGGTGATCTGATAGTATGCATGAGATTATTTCAATCATCTTGTATCTGTTGAGGCCTGTTTTGTGACCAATTATATGGTCAATTATGGAGAAGGTACCATGAAGTGCTGAGAAGAAGGTATATTCTTTTGTTTTAGGATGAAATGTTCTGTATATATCTGTTAAATCCATTTGGTCCATAAATTCTGTTAGTTTCACTGTGTCTCTGTTAAGTTTGTGTTTTCCTGATATGTTCATTGATGAGAGTGTTGAGTTGATGTCTCCCACTCTAAGTGTGTGAGGTGCAGTGTATGCGTTGATCTTTATTAACGTTTCTTTACTGATTGTGGGTGGCCTTTCATTTAGAGCACAGATGCTCAGAATTGAGAGTTCTTCTTGGTAGATTTTTTTTCCTTTCATGAGTATAAAGTGTCCTTCCTTATCCTTTTTGATAACTTTTGGTTGAAAGTTGATTTTATTCAATATTAGAATGGGTACTCCAGCTTGTTTCTGGGGATCATTTGCTTGAAAATTTGTTTTCCAGCCATTTACTCTGAGGTAGTGTCTGTCTTTGACAGTGAGGTGAGTTTCCTGTAGGCAACAAAATGCTGGGTCATGTTTACATATCCAATCTGTTATTCTATCTCTTTTTATTGGGGAATTAAGTCCATTTATGTTAAGAGATATTAAGAAATAGTGACTGTTGCTTCCTGCTATTTTTAATGTTATTTTAATGTTTGTGTGGCTATCTTCTTTTGGGTTTGTTGAAAGAAGGTTACTTTCTTGCTTTTTCTAGGGTGTAGTTTCCCTCCTTGTGTTAGCATTTTCCATTTATTATCCTTTGTAGGGATGGATTTGTGGAAAGATATTGTGTAAATTTGGTTTTGTCATGGAATATCTTGGTTTCTCCATCTATGGTAATTGAGAGTTTTGCTGGATATAGTAACCTGGGCTAGCATTTGTCTTCTCTTAGGGACTATATGACATCTGCCCAGGACTTCTAGCTTTTATAGTCTTTGGTGAGAAGTCTGGTGTAATTCTTATAGATCTGCCTATATATGTTACTTGACCTTTCCCCCTAACTGCTTTTAATATTCCTTCTTTGTTTTGTGCATTTGGTTTCTTCACTATTATGTGATGGGAGAAATTTCTTTTCTGGTCCAATCTATTTGGAGTTCTGTAGGGCTCTCATATGTTCATGGGCATCTCTTTCTTTAGTTTTGGGAAGTTTTCTTCTATAATTTTGTTGAAGATATTCAATGGTCCTTTAAGTTGGGACTCTTCACTCTATTCTATATCTATTATCCTTAGGTTTGCTCTTCTCATTGTATCCTGGATTTCCTGGATGTTTTGTGTTAGGAGCTTTTTGTATTTTGCATTTTCTTTGACTGTTGTGTCAATGTTTTCTATGGTATCTTCTGCACCTGAGATTCTCTCTTCTATCTCTTGCATTCTGTTTGCAATGGTTTCTGATCACATTCCTAGGTTTTCTGTCTCCAGGGTTGCCTCCCTTTCTGATTTCTTTACTGTTTCTATTTCCATTTTTAGATCCCTCGTGGTTTTGTTCAATTCCTTCACCTGTTTGGTTGTGTTTCCTGTAATTCTTTAAGGGATTTTTGTGTTTTCCTCTTTTTTTTTTTTTAAAGGACTTTTTTTTTAAAAACTTTATTTATTTATTATATGTAAGTACACTGTAGCTGTCTTCAGACACTCCAGAAGAGGGAGTCAGATCTTGTTACAGATGGTTATGAGCCACCATGTGGTTGCTGGGATTTGAACTCCGGACCTTCGGAAGAGCAGTCGGGTGCTCTTACCCACTGAGCCATCTCACTAGCCCTTGTGTTTCCTCTTTAAGGGCTTCTAGCTGTTTACCTGTGTTCTGTATTTCTTTAAGGGAGTTATTTATGACCTTCTTAAAGTCTTCTATCATTATCATGAGATGTGGTTTTAAATCAGTGTCTTGTTTTTCTGTTGTATTGGGGTATCCAGGGCTCACTGTGGTGGGAGAACTGGGTTCTGATGATGCCAAGTAGCCTTGGTTTCTGTTGCTTATGTTCTTGCCCTTGTCTCTCTCTCTATCTGTTTATCTCTGGTGTTAGCTGGTATTGCTGTGACTTGCCCCTCCTGCAAGCCTGTGTGTCATTACTCTTGGGAGATCAGTTCTCTCTGGGAGGAATTTGGGTATGGAGAGCTGTGGCACAGGGTCAGCTCTAGGGTACAGATAGAAACTGGAAGTCTGTGTTGTATTTTAAACTTACATTCTACCTTGTTTCTGTTATTCTTCCATAAATGTTTGCACATATAAAAATGAAACTTATCCCTGTGGCTGTTTCAAATCTTACCTCCACATGATGGGAGTCCCTTCAGGTGGGTGCATTTACACAGCTGATGGTGCTTAGCCTGCTTTCTCCTCTCTTCTCTTACTCATCCATCTGATCACCAGCTTTCCACAATGAGCAGTGTATTCACAACTCTTTATGATGAAGGATGCTGACTTGCATCGTTGTAGAATACAGAAACCTCAAGGTCCTAGAAAGAAGAATGCCTGGGAACACCTCTGCTTCGATTCATTGCTCTATTGCACTTCCCAGAGATACTCCCAAGGCTATCACTGCCCTGGGTCCTCCAGCTGTAAGGTAATCATCTGTAATGCAAAGTCCTGGGGGACTGGAGGGGACTCTACTAGCTATAACTGAGTGTGGAGGAGTTCTCTAACTCACTGACCTGAGTCTCCAATCTTGATTTCTCAGTATCTCCCCAAACTTAGGTTTAATATGAGTCACTAAGAGTATAAATATAGCCAGATTCTAGGAGTATAAGAACATGGGTTATTATATTATAATGAACTCCAAACCCCAAAGAGACACAAACTGAACTCTGCTTGTACTCTGCCACTGTTCATCTCTCCGAAAGCTAGCTAGTGTGCTTCCTCTGATGACTCCATTTCCAATCCCAGTTTTCCCTTGGGAGCTTTGAAGAACCCTGGGATATAAGGCCCCATGGTTTTCCTCAAGCATTTCCCTAACTCTGTAAATCCAGCAACAGTGTCATGCTTTCTTGGGACTGTCCCTGATGATGCGTGGTATCCTGTTGTGATTACTAACACTGGGGCATTGGATCACCAAAACATTTTTAGTTTGACTAAGAGACTTTGTTTTGTATGGACACTTGATGTTTATCAGATATCAAATGGTAGTGGGAGAGGAAGGGAGGATATACCTGCATTTTCTGTCCAGGCAGAGTCAACAATAGGCCACACTTCACCTTCCTTCCATTCAGGGTTGAGTGGTTCATAGTACTTTGGCTTGCTAACTTTCCTGTTTCCCTTTTAAATTATGCTATATAAAGCTCATGAGCACTTGTCTTGTACAGTTTAAATATTATAGATAAGACAGAAATTCTTATTGTCCTAAGTATTGCACCCTTCTACCTTAGAAATATAAACATAGTTCTCAAATTTCAATTTATGTTAATCATTTCCCTCGCTGACAAAAGAAGAAAAACTCTTATAGTAGTGCTTTTATAGTGCTATAATTAAATTAAGGTATATATGCACACAACAGTCTCTCTGTCTTTGTCTGTCTGCCTGTCTCTCTCTCTCACACACACACTTTATCTCGCCCACAAAAACACATGCTCTCACAAACACATAGAAATATTCATACTCTGACTCTCTCTCTAACACACATACAAATATACTTCTCTCTTTCTCTCTCTCTCTCTCTGTCTCTCTCTGTCTCTCTGTCTCTGTCTCTGTCTCTGTCTCTGTCTCTCTCTCTCTCTCTCTCTCTCTCTCTCTCACACACACACACACACACACCACTCTGCATATAGAACATTTATTATTTTGTCACTCATACAGCCACAAATTCCTGTCTTTTTAAATATCTCCTTCCCAGCCCTGACTTTGCACTGTGAGGATTTGGAGAAGCAGAGGCCTGGATCAGCCTCAAGGCAAATACCAAATACCCAAATATCAAGTGCAGCAGTGCTTCTCCACCAAGCCAAGGCCTGGGGCTGGCTACTGCTGGCATCACCTTCTTTTCCTCAGGGTAGAAATTCTCTCCAGATTTCCAAAACTCCCATTACAGTTAAGCTAATGCCACCCTCCTTAAAGTGTTCAATCAACGTGCTCCACCCAGACTGTTCGAGTGCTAGTCTCACCACTTGTCTTTGAACACTGTGTACCCGCCTCAGTTTCTTTTCCTACCTTAGTTGTGGATATGGAGCATCTGCCTCTCAGAGTTGTGGTGCCATACCTGGGATGTACCTTTAAAACAGAAGTAGGCCTTGTACTGACTAGTAAGGGCTCTAAGTGGTGAACAGCATTGGCTAAAGTTGTTTTTTTTTCTTTCTGGGATTGTGTGACCCCTGCACAGAAAGGAAGATGCAGCGGGAGAGTTACTGAGTCTGAAACACCCAGAACAGGCCTGGTATCCCCTAGTGCTTTCAGCCATGGGACAAACACTTTCTTTGGATCATTGTGTTTCATTACATGCACAGAAGGCATGGGCAGAAAACAGAGGAAGTGCATGCCTGAGGGCTGCTAGGAGCAGACCAAGTATATAGAATACAGGAAGAGAAAATCAGGATGTGGTTGGATGGCATGAGGACATATAGGAGGTTGAGGAAGGGGAAACACTGTATGAAACACCACCTAACAAAATCTTTCTTGCAAATTCAGGGATTGGCATTAAGTAGGAGGGGAACAACCATTTTCTAAATTCTTGCTGTTCGTCAGGCTTGCCCTAGGCAAGGCAAGTTCTCATATAGAGCACTTAACCATCAACAAACATCTAAGGTAATTCATGTCAGGCTGCTTTTTGTTGTTGTTGTTTGTTTGTTTTTTATTTGTTTCTTTATTATTGTATCACTCTTGTTTTAGTAAAAATAAATAAATAAATAGATAGATAGATAGATAGATAGATAGATAGATAGATAGATAGATAGATAGATAAACTGATTTCTGGCTGATCTTAAATTTCTATTGAACTTCTCTTTTTGAATATCCTGCCACTAGGTTTGCCTTGACATCGTTTTCTGAAAATGGCAAGAGATATGGAGCACATGGGACACAGGAAAAAACTTCCAGCCACAGGTCTCTAGTAACAGCGGCAAGGACATGGTCTTTGTCACCGTGGTTAGGGAATGCTGTTTTCGAGTCACTAGGAGGACAGACAAGTGTGCAGTTACTGGTGGAGAAGCCAAGCACATGAAGGGTCTAAAAGCAAGTGAAGAAAGCTGGGTATAGGGGAAATAAAGATGGTTTCTTGGCAAGCCTTAAGAGAGAGCCGGGACATGCAGTATGCTCAGAAGCTAACAATGTTTTCAGAAAGTGAAAAACTTCATATCCTCCCTCCAAAGGCCTTGCTAGAAGGAAAGGCGGTCAAGCCTGGTAGAAGAAAACTAGAAGAGGCAGCCAGAGGTTCTCCGTGGGACATCTCTGCTAGTCACCTTCTGCCTTTCCCCTTCCCAAGTGTAACTTAAACTTTGCATTTGTGCAGTAAGAGCTACATGTGCAGATGATGCCATTGATATTCCATCCTTTCCCTAAACTAATGGCATGTTTTAGCCCTGTGTAATGGGTGTGTGTGTGGGGGGGTAGCATTCAGAAAAACCCTTTTCTTCTGCAAGATGGTGTCCCCATGTAGCTGAGCAAAAAACTATTTGCCTGGGCTGTTTGAAAGAGTGAATTTGGATGAACTTCAGGTGAACAATGTTGACAGCAGTAACAGTTCCTGAATTTCCCCACACAGGCACTTACAGCTTCCCTTCTTGTGAATTACAGAGGAAACCTTTACCAATCTCTGACATTGGGAACATTTCTTAACTTCTACACTGGCTTTCTTTGCTTTTTCTCTTAAAATTCCACACAGTCAGTCAGCACTCAATGTTCACATTGCTGGGAATTATTAGGAGAACAAAAGTTCCCAGGACAAAGTTCTATTCTCTATGTAAACAAAACCTTGTTTCTATTGTTTTCCTTTTAACCACGAGCAATTAAACTGGAAACACAACTGTGAATTCTTCCCTGTGATGACTTTGGCTGTCCTGTGACACGGACCTGATTTTCTATGGGATCAGCAGAACCCTTACTGGCATGTACACATATCTTTGTTGCCTCCACTCTTCTGTTATGATTAATTCACTTATTAACTTGATAAAGTGCAAAGTTTGATTGCACAAGGCCTGAGTGAATCTCAGCCATGAATGAACATGCTCATTTTAAGTGAAACTCTAAATGACCTTTGCTATCAGCTGTGATTCTTCTGAGATATTACTGAGAATTATTGTGGCTGTGTGGTTAAAAAAGGGAAAAGTCAATCTTCCAAAGATGGTCTGCAGAGAGCTAGAGCCTATTGCTATAAAATATTTAGTGAAAAAAATAAGAAGAATATAAAACAGACATGAAAACAGTACGAAGAAGATAAGCCTCCAGGTATTTTTTACATTTTCAGTACTTGAAGACATCTATGTCTATAGATGCTCTTTCAAGAACCAGAACTACTTAAAACTAGTTCAACATGACCAGGGTCACTTACATGTCAACTCTCAAAAAGGTCAAAGTCACTTAAATTGTAGGAGAGCAATTACCAGAGTTGTGAGGATGGAAATGGCAGATGCTGGCCAACCCATTCACAAGATAAGTACATGCTATAAATAAAGTACAGGGAGAAAACTATAAAAATTAATGTGCATCAGCAGTAGAAATTAAGCATTTCCACCACACAGTCTCAGGTACAAGTTAAGTATATGAAGTCATGTTACTTAACTAGCTTCATATCAGAAAGTATATGTGTACTACAAATATAAACAGTTTTGTGCCGACTATACCTTTGTCCAGGTGGGAAAAATAAGACAAGTTAGCAGAGAATTATGAGAAATACCAATCAACAAACAAAACAAAACAAAACAAAACAATGAGCCACTGGGAATTCTAGTTAGTGCTCACTACAGAAATAAATACAAGGTAAAAGTAACTGAAAGCCACTGAAAACATGGTCCCAGTGCTAAAACTACCTGTACTCTCTTGCTTTATGTCAATTTGATGCATGCTAGAGCCAGCAGAGAGGAGGGAGCCTCAATTGAGAAAATGTCTCTATAAGATCAGGCAAACCTCTTAATTAGTGATTAATGTGGCAAGGCCCAGTTTATTGTGAGTGGGCCACCCCTGAGCTGGTGGTCCTGGGTTCTATAAGAAAACAGACTGATCAAGCCAAGGGGAGACATTCAGTAAGTAGCACCCCTTTGTGGCCTCTGATCAACTCCTGCCTTCAGGTTCCTGCCCTGCTTGATTTCCTGCCCTCACTGCTTTTGATGATGAGCTGTTAGTACAGCTGTTAGTACAGTCTTTATAAATGTGAACAGTATAATCAAAAGCAACTTGGATTTGAGGTTATAGGGCATCACTATGAAGAAGCCAGAGCATGAACTAGAGGCAGGAACTGAGGGGCTAGAAGTGAAGCAGATACCTTGCAGGAATACAGCTTACTAACTTAGTTCTTCTGGCATGCTTTGTTTGTTTCTTTGTTTGTTTGTTTGGTTGGTTTGTGTGTTTTGTTTTGTTTTTTACCTTTTCTTATTGGATATTTTCTTTATTTACATTTCGAATGTTATTTCCTTTCCCCGTTTCCCTCCTTCCCAGAAACATCCTATCACATCCTTCCTCCCCTTGCTTCTATGAGGGTGTTCCTCCATCCACCCACCCCCTCCCCCTCCCCCTCCCCCTCCCCACCTTCGATTCCCTTACACTGGGGCATTTATCGAGCACCTTCATAGGACCAAGGCCCTGTACTCCCATTTCTCCTGGCTTATCTGATTTGTCCACAATGGACTATGTCCTCCTGTGCCAATTAGAAATCAAGAAAATTCCTCAGACATGTCTATAGGCCAATCCAATAGCTAGAGGGAATTCCTCAGTTGAGCGTCCCTCTTCCCAAGTGTGTCAAGTTGATTTTCTGTCACAAAATGCAACCTTAGTACATGGTACATTTGATAATGAATAGCCTACTGAAGGACAAGCATCTTTCTACAATTTTTATTAGTGTGACAATGCTAAAACAAGCAGCACTTAGGTACAGATGACCAAATAATATGTAAACTTTCTGCCAGACAAAAATGTGACAGCTAAAAGACCACAAGGGGAGTCTCTGATAGAAAAAAAATAGACCTTCAGAAATGACTTTATTGGATCCCTATCTAACTAGTGGCTGGGCATAGTGAAAGTGCCCAAAATATAATTAAGGAATAAAAAACTACTTCATCAATGCACTTGATGGATCATAAGTTCATAGATGACTGCTGCTTTCTTATTTTATATTGAAGTATATACTAAATCACCTCTTGTCCTGTTCCCTATGCAAATCTGAATCAGATTTTTCCCTTGGTACAGAAGAGCGATCATTTGACAGGACCAGCTTTGAGGCTGGCTGCTCCCTCCTCCCTGCCTTCCTCATTCATTTCTGCAGAGTTCTCATTAAGGGTTTTTACACGTGCTTAGTGCATCTCCACTACAGATTGGGTCTCCATTGGTATTTACCTTTTAAGCTGGAGTGAGGTAGTCAGTGCATTTGTAGCCTCAGTGATTACCACACTAGATCTCTGCTCACAATGCCTTCTCAGTAACCCAGTTATGTTGTATTTATATAATGTATGAAGCATATGAATGCTATTGTTTATAAATATTTGTTGAATAAGTTAATAAATTCATCCTATCATCTTTAGAGTCAAGAATGAAGTGATGAGATAGTTATCCCATCCTCGGAATCCCAACAGCCTTGATACTATGGGCATGATGTGAAACACCAGCTCTCTAGGATCTATTCATCTTCTGAAGGTGAAACTTTTTACTTTGAACAGCAACTCTCCATTTGTCCCTTCTTCAAGTCTGCAGCAGCCTCCATTCTCTCTGCTTCTATGAATTTGCCTGTTTTAGATGCTTCCTGTGAGTACAGTTGTCTTGGTTCCAGCTTCTACTGCTGAAAAGAGACACCATGACCACAGTAATACTTATAAAGGAAAACATTTCATTGAGGCTGGCTACAGTTCAAAGAATCACTCCATTATTGTCACAGTAGGAAGTGTGGTGGCATGCATGCAGATATTGTTCTGGAGAAGGAGCCAAGAATTCTTCATCTGTATGGGAAAGCAGAAAGAGAGAGTGATACTGGGCTTGACATGAGCATCTGCAACCTAAGAGCCTGCCCCCAACTAGGCTACACATCCTAATACTGTCCCTTTCTATGAGTCTATGGAGGCCATTTTCATTCAAACAACAGTCATACAACAGTAGTTTTTGTTTTCTGTTCTGGCTTATTTCATTTAGGGTACTGTCTTCTAGATACAGCTGTGTTGTATATGGCAGAATTTAAATTTTTTAAAGCTGAAAATCTTCATTGTATAAC
This sequence comes from Mus pahari, assembly GCF_900095145.1. Lineage (NCBI taxonomy): Eukaryota > Metazoa > Chordata > Mammalia > Rodentia > Muridae > Mus > Mus pahari. The sequence continues at coordinate 19,874,728 of NC_034605.1, forward strand.
ACATTTTCCTTGATCCATTGATCCATCAATAGGTTTTGAAGTTGCTTACATATCTTGGGTTTTGTGACTATAACAGCGATGAATAAAGCTGACAGCTCTCTAAAATCCCAATCTCAACACAGGATAAATACCCAGAAGTGCAGTTGTATGAGCATATGGTGCTTCTACCACCATACTGTTGCCCACATTGGATGCCTAGGCTTTCCTCCCTTCCAATGGGAATATAGTGGTTCTGCTCTCTCTTCATTATGATGACTATCATCATAGGTATGAAGTTATGTGACAGAATGAGTCTTAATTTCCATTTTCCTGATGATTACTGATACTGAGTATGTACTTCTTGGCTATAGTGATATATGCTACTTCTCCTGATGACCTGTGAGTAAGAATATATTCATCCTGGATGGGAAAATAAGAGTTGACAAAAAAAATTCTATCTTAGGAAGCTAAACAATTCACTGGGATTATTTATAGGAGGATGGTGAGGTGTCATATCATTAAACTAATCACCCAGTCTCAGGTGAATCCTCATGAATGCGAAAACCCTGGAGCTCCCTGTACAATCTATGAATGGATCCACTGAAGAGGCTCTGCCATCTCAGCCATTCACTCCTGTTGTAATCTCAGAGAGGGATTCATGGGTCTCCAAAATGTGAACCTTCTGATCCTCAAGAATCTCCCTCCACCCAATAGAAGGAAGTATTTAATTCAGAGCAAAGAGCTATATATTATCTTTGGTCATTATGCACATACGAAGTCTTACTTTCCATTGGTATTAAAGGAATGAATGACTACTTCCCTCAGTGATAGAACTGTCTTCCAGACAACCTTCAGTGCTGTACATGTAGAAACGTCTACTTAGAGTGGACTCAACTGATGTTTCATGCCAAATCCTGCTTCCCTTATATACATTTGAATCTTTGTGCTAAGCTGGGAAAGCCAGGAGTGTACGGCAAGCAAGCTACCTGCAGCAAGGACATGGCTCAGAAGAAGAAGAGCAGGAGCATCATCGTGATAGCAAGTGAAGCTTTCTGTTGTTGTCTCAAGCTTTAACTCCTGTATCACCTGTGCTGATCTTCCTGAATCTAAGAGGTTCTCACAGGACAATGCTCTCCAGAAGAGGAAACAGGTTATATACAAAGCGATGATGTCCTCATGAAGACACAACATCTGTCCTGCATTCCTTTTAAAACTGCTCGTCTTGCCACTCATCTCTCACAGCCAGGCAGGGCACTTTGCTGCTAGGAAACTACTCAGTGCTAAATAGGGCTCTGGCTTGGCCAGGTCCCTGGCTGGGTGGGGACCCTCTTACCCCACTGTGCAGCTGTAGGATCTGAGCATCTGCAGCCCTGCCCTCTCCCAAGGGCCCCAGCAGCTGCTGCTAGTTATTCCTTGGCCTGAAGCAGGGACCAAGCCTGGGCATAGCCATACCTTCATGTAGCCTGAAAGACTGTCTGGCTATACAGAGAAAGGAGCAAGGGGATCCAGAAGAAGATGCTCAGGTCCAGACTTAATTTGCTATTCCTTGTGGTTTTTCAGAGGAGACCAACCCAAGTTTGTCTAAATCCTCTGGATCAAGAACCAGAAAAACAAAACAAAATAAAATAAAATTAAACAAAAATTTCACTTCTTGTTCCCTTGGTTGCAAACTCTCAAAGGACAGTAGAAGAGCAGAGCTCTCTGGAGGAAAAAAAAGTTAGACCTCTCTCAAATTCTTTCCATTACTAACTCAGAAGTGTGGTATGTAAAATTTAGGCTTTGATCGAGACAAGTTATTGGTTCCTACTTTGTATGGTACAGAGCTAAGAACTAATAGATCAGACACAGCTGCTGTATTATCTAGTTTTCTATTGTTATAACCAGTTACTTGATATAATCAACGTATAAAGGAAAAGAGCTTATTTGGGCTCAGTTTTATGGTCCATGATTAATTGGTTCCATTGTTTTGGGCCTATGTCAAGACAACACATCATGGTGTGAGTATCCATGCAGTGGAGCAAAACAACCCTTACAACCAGGAAGTAATAGAGAAAAAGAGGAGATAAAGTCCCACAATCCCCTTCAAGAGCATGTACCCAATTATTTAAGGACTTTCCAAGAGGTCCCATATTAAATGGTTCCACCTTTCAACGGTACCATCCCGAACATTAAGATTTTTAACAAAGCCTTTGAAAGACATTTAAAACTCAGTCTTAGCATCTGGATTCTCTCCCTGACTTCAATTATTAACTTATATTCTGTGTCATTGTCGTCTTTAGGGAGTCCAGAAGGTAAGTAGTTCAAAGTAGACTATTCTATATTCGCCATTTTCATTACATAAAAAGATATGGGGGTTTCCATTTCTTTAAAAACAATTTTGGTAAAATGAGGTCAACTTTTGACTCAAGCTGTGTCTGTCTTTTGTTCCTACCATCCAGACTGTAATGCTTCATGTGCAACCTATCTTACTAGTGCTTAATTCTAAAGTCAATGTTCAATAGGAAGACAAGGGGAAAAAATGATTATTTGGAGTCTAGCATTTTACAATGGGCAATTTAATTCATCCTTTGAAATTCTAATGCTCATTTAACCATGTAGGAAGAAACAAGGAACAAAAGATGGATGGAAGGAAGGAAGGAAGGAAGGAAGGAAGGAAGGAAGGAAGGAAAAGAAGGTAGAGAGAAAGATAGAAGAAAGGGGACGAGGAAAAGAAACTGTTGAGTAAGTTGTTATAATAACTAGTGTTTAGCTCAACTAAAATGCAAGGTCTCATTCATGTGTCTAATAAATATTTTAGAGTAGAAAATATAAAGAGGCTAAAATATTATGTGCTATTATCAACATACCAAACTTAAAACTGTCCATATCTTTTCTGTTTGTTTCTAGTGACATAGCATATATTAGTAATGCTATTTCATCTAGTCTTTTCTGGGAATCTGTTCCCTTGAATCATGACCATATCTGGCATTCTGTCTGGTGGTAAAGTGCTGCCATGTCTTCTAGACCTAGGTCTTTATAATATACACATAGATATGTGAATGTATAAATGGATAAACATAAATATTTCTAATAGCAGTTTAATAATCACATAATTTATAGTAATTTGTAATTTTAAAAAATCAATCAATATCTCACTGGTGATGCATGCATCATTTGCCTGCTACCTCCTTTCCATTGAACATTGTGGGCTTATCTTTTATCTGTTGATTCCCTAACATCATAGTGCAAATACACTTGTGCTAATACGTGAGGATTTCTTTATGAAATTTGTTTGGAAGTTGGAATGCTGTAGACACTTTTGGTTTGGTTAGATAACCACAGAATTCTTGCCAAAGCGTTTATAGAAGAATTTATTTAGGCTTATGGTTCCAGAGGGTTTGAGCCACAGAGGCAGCGGGCAGGCACGGGAAACTAGAGCAGGATGTTGAGAGCTCATGTCTTGAACCACAAGCCCAGAGGGTGGGGTGGGGGGAGGGTGGAGAGAGAGAGAGAATGAGAGTATATGAACCAGACATGACACAAGGTTTTAAAACCCCAAAGCCTGCTCCTAGTGACATACTTGCTTCAGCACTCCTTTATCTTCTCAAACAGCACTACTAACTGGGGACCAAGGGTTCAAACCCATGAGCCTATGGGAGACATTCTTATTTAAGCCACCACAGTACTCTGACCACTTTATAAAGACTACCAGCAGAAATCAATGAAATACACTACAGAGAGAAAAGCGAAGTAGAGTAGCTACTTCTGAAGGGCAGTTGTCAACATTTACCAAGATTACATATACATGTCATGGAACCAGTGACTTCCATTCTCATAATCTGCCCTGCAAGGAAGAACACTTGCAGAGTGACATCACAAGACTAGGAGCTGCGCATTAACAGCACTGACAGAACACATAATGGCAGAACACTTGCAGAGTGTACTCTCTGTGACATCACAAGACTAGGAGCTGTGCATTAACAGCACTGACAGAACACATAATGGCAGGAAATGAAATAGAGAAGTAGGAGTTAGATTTCTTGAGCATATTTTATATTATTTTGCCTTTAAAACCACATTAAGACAATATTCATAAGGACAAACACTTTGAATGTATTTTCTGCATTTCCCTTAAACGCAAATTATGTAGATATTAAACTCAATCATTAAACATCATACAGATATTTAATTGTCACGTACTTTACATTAATCTGCATCAATTGACTTTAATAAAAAATGTTGATCATCAAGCATATTATGACCATAGTGATGATAGTAAGAGTTTCCGCTTATAAACTCAAATCACGGGGGACAACTCCTCCTAGTCTTAAACATCTGGTATTAACATCTTAACTACATGCAGACGGTCTGGCCAAATATAGTTGTAGGTTAAAACCCTGTCCTATGTGACCATAAAACGACAATGGTGTGGGCAGTGATCTATTTTAAGTCCCCTCCTCCCTTATCACATAGCACATGTTAATTTTGATGTTACTAGGAATTAGTTTTATATTTTCACTTACTGCACAGCAATGGCCTTTTACCCACCCTCTTCCTTTTCATTTTCCAGGAACCTCTACTCTACACTCTACTCCCTAGAAATCTTGAGCAGTTCTGAGTTTGAATGAACAAGTTGGGACTTGGGATGGCGCTTAAATTCAGTTTGACCCCTATTCTTTGAATAGTATCTCTTTTCCCCTCCCCCAAATACCTCCTATAATACTGGTTTTATTAACTTCTTTCACGACCTTTGATTTTTGGGTGTGCCTGACTTAAGCTTTCTTTCCAGGCACTGGAAATTCATCATAACAATAGTAAGCACAACAAACCATTTGGGGCATGGCTCCTTTGGATCTGGAGAAGAAATGAAGTGCAGAGCTTTTTAACTTGTCTGGTGCCCATGGGCTGGTAGTGAAGTTAAGACTTGAATTTAGAGGGTTGTGAATCCTCAAATTCTCTCATCTATCAAACGAATGATTTCTTCTGAACCCTTGGGAAGGACTCGTACTTTTTTTTAGATAGTTTTCTAAACTATCTAAACAACAGATGGACAGCTAGCGACTAGTGGAATTTAGACTTAAAGACAGCTTTGTCTGATTTTCAGGCCATGTATGTCCTTTTCCTTTGCCCATCTTTGGAGACTTTCTCATGTCTAAAACCTCACCTCCATAGGAAGTAGACTTACTTTTCTAGAAATTTTAATGGTATTTGGTTTATACAGTTTGTTAATTGAAAAATAACTGCTTTGTCACCTGGGAGACCATCTTCCCACCCTTACAACATATAGCAAATATAAAAAATAAATAAAGGAATTAGTAGACAGAACTTTGCCTGAAATTTTCTTAAATTTCCAGTCCCATCATTTTCTATGGCTCAGGACCTGGGGGAAGGGGTGGGTGTTTATCATCACCGAGAGTGGGAATACCTTGGAACCCATGCTGAGTTAGTGTTCTTTTATACTGTCCTGAGGCATGTCTGGATGACAACTAGGCAGTGTATCTTCAGCTCAAGTTTTTGTATATTGATTCATTGATTCATTATTACACAATCTCTAAATTCCAGCAAGTTCTCCGATGTCCTTATGCCAAGCAAGTTCTGGTGATAACAGGTATATTTTTTTGTTTCTTGGGTATTGAATGTAAGAGCATGTATCTCCGTAATCCAAAGAGAAGACACAGTTCTAGAGTCTAATCAGCCTCAAAATGTCTTCTTTGCTGGTAGGGCAGAGGCCTACGAGGTGCCAACCAACATCTTAGGTTAGGATATTTTCACTGCCACTGTCACACACAGTAGGGATGAGCACCTTGTCCCTTAGCCAGACACTAGGCTGAGACTTTAACAAGCACCATAGTCTCTATCCTAATATAAAAGTATTCATATGTAGTGCAAATGAGGCTTTCCAACGTAAAATCATCTATTTAATTCCAGACTTTAAGTGACCGTCCAAGCAGATATTTGAGTCTCACTTCTTAGTCACTTTCTTTGACTGCTTTACTATTAAAAGAAAATAGATGCAGATGTGCGGAGTATTGTGTAGCATAGAGACTACAATCATTTCAGGTTCATCTCTTGACCTTTTGGCTACCCTGGAGCTGAGGAGTTTGTACCTGCTCTTGTTTTCTACCTATAACTTTCTTTGTATCATTTTTACTGTAAGTTAGTGGGTACACAAGCACACACACACACACACACACACACACACACCTTATCACAGTCAGAATAATTTTTTCTTCTTCTTTTAAATCTAATTCAAGATTGCAGATACAGAGCCATCTTCCCAGATGACCATTCAGTTAGCTTTCAGCCTATACAGTATGGGGCATGCTGCTTTCTTGTTGCCTGCTGTTCTGGGAAAGTTCTGTCCTCCCTCAGAGACTCTGTTTGCTGTGAAACTGAGCAGTTATCAGTGTGGACACTGGATCAGGTTTTCCCTTTGCTCCCTGGACAACCCTTGAGGATAAGATGGTTACATGTTTCCATTTCATCCCATACCTCAGTTCACTATGAACAACTGTAAATTTTCATATTTACTTCTTGTTTTATGAATAACTCAATAAAATTCAAAATCCAAAGTCATCCATCTGTAAAGTATAAATTCTAATTCTAATTCATAAAATTGTGGTGAAAATAAAACTAAGCAACCTAAACAGTTAAGAAAAATACTGCTGCAGAGGAAATACATTACTTTTCCTTTCAGCACAAGTCACCAGAGAAATAAAGTTGTACCCATTTACCTGGGTCCTTTCGTCTGTGTCAGATAACAAACACAGCATATGGCAATAGTATAGGCACATAGTTCAAGTTTTTTTTTTTTTTTTGTGAGGCTATTGTATATCGATTAGTTCAATAACTCATTACACAATTGCTAAATTCCAGTAAGTCCACTGATGTCCTTCATCCCAAGAAAGTTCTTGAAATCAGAGGTCGCATTTTGGCTTGATACATTTGGGATCACAGGTTTCAGCTTGCAAGTGCATGGACCTAAACATGTGGTATCTGAACCTCTTAACAATTGAATTTGTAACAGGTGAAACTTAAGTTATGCCTAAACAATGTATGTACTTCATGGACATTGCTGTTATTATTATGTTGCCTTCTTAGGACGACCCAGAAAGCAGAATTCACAATGCCCAAGTGATCTGCATGCCCTTATCTATGTTCAATGAGTGGTTGTCTTTACTATTCCTATGGCAACAATGATAGTTTCCTCATTTTCAGCGGGGTAAAAAATGGGCTACGAGGCCCACCATACACTGTGAGACTACTCTGAGAACACAGGATGAATAGAATTATGAACTTCAGAATTTGTTGGATCCCACATCACACATATTATAAGTGGGTGTCATCATCAAAGCTAATAAATTTTCCTGTCCCATGCCCTAGAGACCTTGATGGGTAATTTTCGGGCTGCTTTTCTGTTTAAGGCAGGAGGAAAAGTTGTAGAAGAGCAACGTATCCACCAGCTTTTGCATCTGTGGAAGATTCTGTATTTACCACATGGTCCTAATTAGGCAGAGAAACAACCACAGTGCTGCCTCTCTAGTTCCTCTCCTCCTACATTTACTCTTCCCCAATCTCTATACCTGTAAGGATACTAAGTCCATAGTCCTCTGTCTTTTGTTTTAACCAAGAGGTTCAAGAAGTGTTATTATTAGCTTTAAATCTGCCGCCCACACTTGTTGCCTCAATGCAAGAACCTCTTAGGTAAGATAGCTTAACCTAAAAAGGTTTGTGTGTAATATGAGCTAGTCTGATGAGTTCAATCATCTAGACAAACACTGGTTTATTCTGGCATATTTAAACAAGTAAGCTCGAAGTATGAGAATAGAAGAAAATCAGACCTTTTAAAATATCTCACCTCATCCATAATTACTGCCTTCCTCAGTGTTACTCGTAACCCTTTCCAGCCTTGCTCTTAAAAGCATCACTGAGGTTTGGCTCTAAAATGGGAGTATTATAGCCTTAATGTTTGAAACTCACATCTAAGTAGGGGGTCACTAAAGGAACAATCCTGAGTGTGTAAACTCTGATCACCGCCCCACTCTTGCATGGGATCTCTAAGGCAGGGTGTGGAAGAAGGAAAAATGTGAAGGATTTGCTAGCTGTGGTTTCCAGTATCATGCTGTGTTTGATAATCCACAGGGCTAATATTGCTCTACTGACTAGAGATTTCTGAAACAGTGCCACTATCAGGTAGATCAGATAGTTGGCCAAAGCCTTGGCACCAAAGAGACTCAACAAATACATTTCATCACACTGACCCTGTGCTAACAGCAGCTCTATGTGGATAACCTCATGGGAATGGAAGTTGAGAAAGAGCTATTTCAAGGCTGCCAATGCCTTAATCTCAGCTCTGTTCAAAATGCAAACATGCTGCTTTTTTATGCTCACAGTAGTAAAACAAATCTGTGGGATTTTTTTCAATCCTCAGCATGGGAAGGTAGAGAGAAAAGTGAACAAGGAAAACCCGATGTGAACTGTCCACAGTCACAATAGAAGGAAGAAAATCAGGGAGTCAAACATCTTTTTAAAAGAAAAGGGAAATAATAAATTAAGGAGGCAAAAGTATAGCAAATTATCTGACTAAAGGAGGGTTAAAAAAAACAAACCTTATTTTATTTGCAATTCCAACACTCAGTTCTTTGTTCAGACAAAATAGAGAAGTGCCTTGCAGACTCAAAGGCTCCTGAGTTATCAGGGAGCTGTTTCCTGGGTATGTGTTCACCCACTCAATACTGCTGCTTGAATAAAGGCAGAAAGAATAGTGAAAAAAAAATCTGTAAAAACAGACCAGCACTCCAGGCTTTGTTACAACCAAAATGACATTGGTATAATGGAAACCTCAGGAGATGATGGGATAGACTCAGCCTAGCCTTGGAGAGCTTCCAGGAGGGACCCCAACTCATCTAAAGCCAAGGGATTTCCTGATGTCCACTGGCTCTGGGTACAGCCTAACCTGCTATGGTCCAGATGTAATAAGGGTGGCAGCCTCCTGGGAGACTCTCTCCCTGATTCAGATTGTGGAGTCTAGGCCCCAGGGTCAGATAGGGGCAGAAACCCAGCTACAAGGACAGTAAGACTGAGAAATGCTTATCTTTTCCCTTGCTTTCAGAGTAGCAGTGGAAGGCTGCCATAGCCCTGCTCTCCCAGAATCTGCAGGGTGTCTGTCTGAGTGAGACCCTGAGATCTTCCTATCCCTTCCACCCTTTCCTTCTTACCAATAGATGAATCTAGAAAGACTGAAACTCTTAAGTGGTTTTCAGAACACTGGGAAAGAGGCCCCTAGTCTCCATTCTCTGTTAGTCATTACAGAATGATGGTTCTCCACAGACGATTTAAACAATGTGGTAGCTTTGCTATGACTGTATAGAGTGATTCCAAACCTATTGAACTATTTTTTTAATTGTGATTTATTTGTGTTCCTTAATTGAAACAAAATGGTACAGGATTCTACAATAATGGTACCAAGTCCTTCAGCCCACAATAATGTGCAATGCTACTTTTTTTTTCTTTGTCTTTTATGGGGTCTGGCTATTTAAGTCCATCCTAACTACTTGTATGTCTGGGTGTGACATTCCAGATTGGATACAACAGAGAGAGCCCTGCAATGCTCATTTCTAAATCCAATCCTAACAGCCTTGTTATCTTTGTCAGAACAACCTAGTAACTGCTTCCTCAATGTTTTAATTTAGATTTCTGAGATACAAGAGGAATTTAGATGTTATTCCCCACCCCCACTCCACCTTAAATGTGTGGCAGCCTTACTGTTTCTAGGACAAGGCTAAAAAGAAACAGATCAACCCTCAGTGAAGCCCTGGAATGTTATTCTAAGGCGCCTTCAGATTTCCATCCTTCTGTACAGTATTGAGCCTCATTTGGGGCTATAGCTCACGAGAAAACAGTTGTGGCAGAGCCAGAAGATTGAAGACGCCCAGGCGATGGGTGACGATGAACAGGAGGCAGCTAATTGTTTCAGTTCTGCAGCATTGGGAAGTTGTAAGCAAAAATGGAAAAATGAAAACTGTTTCTTTTACTGTAAGTCTTGAACACAAACATTTTAAAGCCCCTTGAGCAATACAATGTATCTTTTCATACAGCTTTTGGGAGGATAATTGATGCATATTAAGGAATTATGTATGTGGGATTGAAAGCCCAGGTATTTGGATGAGTGGACACTTCCTAGATGAGGCAGTAGGTAGTTCATAATGGCCCAAAGTTCTCTTGTAAAAACATATATAAATTGTAACAATTTCACTACACTGAACATGCTTAGAGTCTAAAACACCTTGATACCCCATTCTGTCCTTGAGGAAGTCAGGTGTCCATGGTTAGTGGCCAGTACACCAGCTACCTAATCCAAATTCTGAAAGACAATGAGCTACTGTGACGGGGCAAATGCTTCTTTCTCTGTCCCTTTGCCAGCACACACTGTTTCTCAGGTCACTGCTTTGGTGAGGTTCCTAGCAGCTGACAAGCAGAGCCTAAAATTGAAGACACTCTTGGAAGGTCAAGGCTCCCTTTCCTTGTACTGTTAGTGAAAGGACCCTGCAGCTTGCCTTAGGAAAGCACCAAAACAGAAGAGGCTTGAGCATGTATCTGAGGAATTCATCTGCTTCTTCAAAAGCTTTCTTATACTGGTGGACTGCGGCCACGAGAGTCGTCGGTCTCAAGTTTTGGAATTGTATCAGAGATATGATAAAGCAATGTCTTGAAATCTTGAAAAAAGAAGGAGGAGGAGGAGAAACAGGAGGAGGAAGAGAAGGAGGAGGATGAGGAGGAGGAAGAACAGGACGAGGAGGACGAGGAGGAGGAGGAGGAGGAGGAGGAGGAG
>NC_034605.1:19885576-19888579 GCF_900095145.1 Mus pahari
GAGAGAGAGAGAGAGAGAGAGAGAGAGAGAGAGAGAGAGAGGGAGAGAGAGAGAGAAACGCGGGAGGAAAACATGGTACTGGCTCACTTAGGCAGCTTCTAAGTGTGGAGTACTCTGAGTTAATTTCAAAGCTAATTGCAAGCATAACTACTGTGATTTGTGTAGAAAGACTCAATAAGGCTGTCAAAAGAATTCCATATTAAGTGGTGCGTGCTTGGGGAGCTCTTGGTTCATCTGCTTTGGGGTCAGTTTATGCCCTTCGTTATTCAGGTGCCTTTTCGTTGTCATGGTTGAACTTTTTCTGCGTTAATTATAGCCATCTTCCCATTAATTTTTAAAAAAGGAACAGTTATAGTTTTCTGCAAATTTCAGCAAATGAAGAACATGGGAAGCCAGTGCCCACCATGTGTCTGAAGCAGCTCCTGAGTCTTACACTGGACTCTCTTAGTCCCTCAACATGTTTTGGATTGGCACAGACTATTCAGCCTGCTTCTATGGAGAATAATGGCTGTTTTTGAAATTAAGAATTTTCCCTAATGGTATTCTTACCACATAGTCTATATTTGTCTACTAATTGTACCTGGTCCACCAAGGGAGCAGGGACTGTACCTGCATGGTGGAGGAGATGACACCTGAGGAAACCAAGAAGCAGAGGGAAGATCAAACAGTCAAGGCTTTTAGGTTTTCAGTTTCTCTCTTTCTCCCTCTCCCTCTGTCCCCACCCCTCACTCTGTGTCTCTTTGTGTGCATCTCTATGTAGTTATGGGGTTCAATTGTTGTGAATTGTTTTTTGATACCAGTATGTATTCCTAGTTACAAATTAAGTCTTTTTTGGAGAGCAAAGCCTAGGCTCTGATTCTTCTTTTCTTTCTTTCATTTCTTTTAAATGCTCACAAAAGAAAATATTCTTCCAGATATTTCTACATAGACATGTGGCTTCTCATTCTTGTTCAAAACCAATATTTTAAAGATGTGTCTCGAGGATATTCAAAACTGATGGATTTGAGTAGTTAGATTCTATATTTCTAAATTACTTATGTAAGTTTTTACACCTTTGATTTTGTTATTGGTCATAAATACCTCTCTGAAACTGCTACGGGCATTTATTTTAAAAGAAAACTAACATCATATACATTGTGCAGTTTTTTATATGCTATATAAACTTTGCATGGTCCTATATTGAATACAAAATAAATCTTTCGTTGTTGTGTACAAACTCAACCAGTGCTCAGATACTTAAAATTTGTCCTAGATTTGACAAGGAGGAAACAGCAGGAACTGGTGTTGTAGTATCTAGCTCAGTGTCCTAGAACTCAGATTATACTGATGGTAAATGAGTGCCCAGCATATAGAAAATAACCTTGACCTAAATCTGAAGCCTTGGAAACAAACCGAGAATACTTACAGAAATAGTGATACTAAAGTACACTTTGAAAAGAAACTCTTTTACTACTTAATCATTTGATGGTTTATAACTTTTCTATGTTAGTTGGAAATGCTTATTCACTTGCCTGACATCAAGTTTCTATCACCTTTCTCCTTGTGACATCTTGAAATTTTCGGAAGGCTACCTATCCTAACATCCCTTCCACTGTTGTCTCCACAACTCCTTCTACCCACAGACACTGTATGATAAAAGTGAAACTGTTCGTATTTTGTACACCTGGCTGAAAAGTTGAGTTTATAATATAAAAATGAACAAAAAGGATATTTACACAGGAGGCATAGTCACTGCTTACTACATGAATACAGATCAGTACAAACTACATCAACACAGTAAAGGGCTTCAGTGAGAAAAATTAAAAACAAAACTATGTGAGTTTTGAGCTAATGGGAAGCCATTTTGATGTCATAGAAGAAGTAATACCCCAAAAATTAACTGAAAGGTTTCAAGATCTTCTGCTGGTTGAAATGTAGTGGTGAAAAATAGCCAAACTGGGTACACTGGATATCACTGGATATTGGCTAAAAACTTAATGTGTGGTATTGCCATTTACCAAAGTGAAGAAATATCAGACACAGAGTTGAAAGGGAATAAAATCAATAGAGAGACTCATCTGCAGAGTAGTGAAGATTTAAGTGTAAACACATAGATATTTGAGTCCTCAGCATTTGAATGGCAACTGAAGCTATTGGTTGGAGGAGACAGGAAGACTGAGCCCTTGAACATGCTGACATACATATCCTATGGGAAAATAGGTGCTGGCCAACTAAAGTGACTTAATGGCTCCTGCCAGTTCTAGGGTAAAATTTAAGCTCTTCTATGTACTGAACAGTTTATGTGCTCTTCTTTTATAGCCCTGCAACCTTTGTTTGACTGATTTGTTTCTTGTAGATTGTATTCTAGTAAACTGAACTTGTCAGTTTTCTCTCAGGTCTCAACTACTACAAGTCCTGAAACCAAAAGTAATAGATTCCTTAAAATTTCAGAATTAGGCATTGTAGGGAGAAGGAGAGCCCACTTTTCTGTCTCCCAGGTTAATAACCTTTTAAAGTAGGCCCCTTCCTTCATCTCCTCCCCAACCTCTCCCCACTCTGTAGCCTAGGTTGTGTAGATTGTCACTGTACGTTATCATCAGGATAAAACCCTCTGGTGGTGATTCTAGGAGTATAGGTCTCATCCAGGCATCAGGGGACTATGTCTTAGATCTAAAAATGTTGCTTTAGTTCATTTTAAGTTAAGTTAGCATATTTCCCAGACTTCTAGAGGAATAGCAATAACAATAATAATCAGAAAATATATCTAAAGGTTTAGGGTGAATGCTTGTCTATCTTAAAGAGCAATTCTCAAATTCATCTGGAAAGTAAAAAAAAAAAAAAAAAAAAAAAAAAAAAAAAAACCCACGAATAAAGAAAACAATTCAAACGAAAATCTGGGGGAATCACCATCCCTGACCTCAAGCTCTACAACAGAGCAATAGTGATAAAAACTGCATAGTATTGGTACAGAGACAGACATGTTGATCAGTGGAATAGAACTGAAGAAGCGGAAATAAAACCATA
>NC_034605.1:19888845-19921729 GCF_900095145.1 Mus pahari
GGGGAAATTTCCTAAACAGAACTCCAATGGCTCATGCTCTACAATCAAGAAGTGATAAATGGGACCTCATGAAACTGGAAAGCTTCTGTAAAGCAAAGGACATAGTCAATAAAACAAATCGGCAATCTACAGGTTGGAAAAAAAAATCACTAACCCCACATCTAATAAAGGGCCAATATCCAAAATATATGAAGAACTCAAAAAGTTAATCACCAAAAAACAAACAAACAAACAAACAAACAAAAAAACAATCAAAAATGAGGTATAGAATTAAACCGAGAACTCACAACTGAGGAATGGCTGAGAAGCACCTAAAGAAATGTTCAAAGTCCTTAGTGATCAGAGAAATGCAAATTGAAACAACCCTGAGATTCTATCTTACACTACTCAGAATGGCTCAGATCAAAACCTCAGGTGACAACACATGTTGGAGAGGATGTAGAGAAAGATGAACACTCATCTGTTGCTGGTGGGAAATGGAACAACCACTCTGAACATCAATCTGTAGGTTACTTAGCAAAACGGAAATAGATCTATCTGAAGACCCAGCTATACTGCTCTTGGGAATATACCCAAAAGATGCCCCACCAAACCACAGGAGCACATGTTCCACTATGTTCATAGTGGCCTTATTTGTGATAGCCAGAAGCTGGAAACAACCCAAATGTCCCATGACAGAAGAATGGGCACAGAACATGTGGTTCATTTACACAATGGAATACTACTCAGCTGTTCAGAATGAGGACATCCTGAGTTTTGCAGGTAAATGGATGGAACTAGAAAATATCACCCTGAGTGAGGTAATTCAGACCCAAAAGGACATGTATGGTATGTACTCACTAATAAGTGGATATTAGCCAAAGGGGGTGGGGAAGGTATAGCATACCCAAGATACTGTCGACAGAACTCAAAAAGGTCCACAAGCTGAAGTGCCCAAGTGAGGATGCCTCAGTCCCACTTGAGAGAGAGAAGAAAGCAATCACAAGTGGGGAAAGAGGGAAGAACCGTGAGAGGGAAAGCAGATGGAGAGGGAATGGAGGGAGAAGAGAACCTGACCTGCTATTGGGTGAGGGAAGAGGACTGAAGACCTGAGGGCCAGCAGAAAGAATGGAAACAGGCAGCCTCAGGAGGCAGGAGGTTGGGGACCCTCCAGAATGCACCAGAGACCTAGGAGGTGAGAGACTCTCAGGACTCTAAGGGAGGGACCTTAGATGAAATGCCTCAACCATAGGGAGAGGGAACTTAGAGAGCCCACCTCCTGTAGGAAGACACGATATCAAGTGAGGGATGTGGTTGCCGTCCCACAGTCACAATTCTGACCCATAATTGTTCCTGTCTGAAAGAATTAAATGGATGGAAATGGAGAGGAACCTGAGGAAAAGAAGGTCCAGAGACAGGCCCAAAGTGGGATCCAGCTCAAGGGGAGGTCCCAAGGCCTGACACTATTACTGAGGCTATGGAGTACTCACAAAAAGGGACCTAGCATGACTGCCCTTCCAAAGACCCAGCAAGCAGCTTAAAGAGTCAGATGCAGATGTTTGCACCTAACCAATGGACAGAAGTGGCTGACCCCTGTTGTTGAATTAGGGAAGGCTGAAAGAAGCTGAGGAGAAGGGTGATCCTGCAGGAGGACCAGCAGTCTCAATTAATCTGGACCCCCAAGATCTCTCAAACACTAGACCACCAAACAGACAGTGTACACCAGCTGATATGAGGCCCCCAACACACATACAATAGAGGACTTCCTGGTCTGTGCTCATTCAGAGATGATGTATCTAACCCTCAAAAGACTGGAGGACCCAGGGAGCTTAGAGGTCAGGTGGGGTGGGTGTGGGTGGTGGGAACATCCATGTGGAGACAGGGGGTTGGGGAGGAGGTATGGGATGCTTAACAGTTGGAGGGTGGATGGGGGAATAAAATATGGAGTGTAAAAAATTTAATTAATTAAATAATTATTTTACATAGACGGAAGGTAATTTGGCTGCCTATAATTACTTTCCAGTGCAAGACCTAGCCATGAGCCAACTCTGCCACTATTGTCTTTTCTAATTGGCTTCATTTCCATGGCAGCCAGCACTCCCCGACACAGAACATGTCCTCCTTGCACTGGAGGGCACGCAGAAGACAGGCTCCCACATAGGGTGGCCAGATGTCCTAGATTAAACAGCATGACACAGGAGCTGGAGCTACTGTCTGTCCAGTGTGTGCAGACATTCTGGATGGAATGTCCTTCCAGACCTAGGCTCTTGGAACTGTTTGAAGGGAAGACACTCTTGTCTTTCACCATTTGGGTCTCAGGAGGCAGAGGAATGAATTGTGTTGGCCCAGCCCTGGGGAGTACTTCATTGCCTTTGTTTGAAAGGAAACGTTTCCAGTTCTATAAAGAGCTCTTTCCTTTATTCCTCAGAAGACAGGAATGATACAAGCTTACACACTTTGTAAGACTTCTAAAGGAGGCATTCCTGAAAGTTTGCCACTTGGGATAGATTACTAAAAGATCCCAGGGAGAGAAGGGGAGAGGGGGTACTACACAATGTGTCCTGCCCCAAAGGAGACACTGTCTTCTTCACATAATCAACCAGAAAGAGCTCTCTGAAAGTAATATGGGAGCTGAAGATTGGCAGAAGTTTCTGGGCATGGCCAGAGTACCACCTATCCACTGGGCTCTAGAGCACCCAGAGGCTCTTGAAGCCCTCATTAATCACTGCATTGCCTTCCAGAGAAGAAATGTGTTTTTTATAAGCTGGTTCTTATGAATAGGGCTGATTACAAAGCTGTAAAAGTCAGACATGAATTAGTGTGCAGAGTCCCTAAAGTCCCCAAATGCCACACCAAGGCAGGACTTTTAAGTGCAATTATAACTTCTGGAACCAGCATAACATGATGTTCTGCATTTGAAAATCTGGGAAAGCATCTGCATGAATTTCTTATTCCATTTGCTATTTGCATACTTGCAAAATTTAAAAACCTGCTTTGGCATATGTCAGGAAAAAAAAACTACAAAATCCTTTTTTTTTTTTCAGAATAATGGAAGTAAAAAAATTCAGTGTAAATATTTGTGTCAAAAGCTTGATAAGGGAAATGCCAGCCCCCGCTCCTGGATTCTGGTTTCTGGCTCTCCCAAGCATGGCAGTTTCACTGGACAAGTAGTTACAAGAGAAGTGCAAATGACCTGAACTTATTAGGAGAACGCTTCCATTACTAATTGAGTGGCAAAACTGAAACTTGGCCTTCACAGTCACTCTTCATTGCCAGATAAATGCCCGGTGGATTCTGAGTGGACCCTGGCATTTTCCCAAGCTGTAGCTTTATGTCAGTGTCTTTGCCACTGTGCCCCCCTCCTCACTGAGACTTTTTCTCTAGGATCCTTGAAACTGTGCCCAGTAATTTGTTCCGTTTTAACTATGGCAAGCAAAGAGACTCGCTTTGCTATTTTTACTTCAAGGTCTTAGCTCTGGAGCTGCACCATCCATTTAAGTATCCGACATTGGTTGATGACGAAGGTAGTTGGAGGAAGTTAGTTGGATTTGAACCTTCCTGTCAACTAACTTTGACTTAATGTTTTCAAGCATATAGACAACAGGCTTTTTACGAAGTAAGTCAGAGATGACATTTTTGTACACCTGGAGATGGGCACAAAGAAGAAACCCATGAGTGACCCATAAGAGAATCACGGTTTTCACCCAGCTGCCCAACACACACCTCCATGGACGTTCCTGCATGTGCACGAAGTAAGCATGATACTGTCACGTGCCTACCTTAAGAGAAGTGCCCTTCTGCAAACTTGTATACAAAGATTAATCGAATATGGGGTCTATCTCTTCTAAACAAACACCCCCGCCCACCTTTCTTGTGTCTCTTCTCATGGAGATAAAGGCAGAAAAAGCTAATAATGTCAAATGTTGCTATTATTATGGAAGAGTGAGGGAAAGCCAACACCACTTACCAGGAGAAAGAACATGCTCCTGGCCAAAAGCCCAGCCTCCAGCAGGTGAGTGTGCATGCAGATGTCCTCATACAATGATCTCTCCCTTTCTGCACAGGACTCTGGACTTAGCCAGGAAAAGAGGACATGACCTGTTTGGAACGCTGTCCCAGCGGGCAAGGTCATAGTCTATTCACATTATCTGTAAGTCACCTTTCCCTTAGTTACAGTTGGGTCACAGGAAGTACCTCGAAGTCACTGTCTCAGGAAGTCCCACCTGACCTGTCCTTCTTGCTATCACCATGCAACTTTTAGCAATTATTATTATTTTTTTTAAAGACAAAGAATGCTCCCCATTTCTGGCCTACACCGATGCACCAAGACGTCCTCTGATGCCAAAGCTCGCTGGAAAGGTGAGGTAATGATTAAGTCAGTAGGAATTGCACCTGCAGAGAGTTAACAATTGACAGCTAAGACAGGGAGATGCTCAGGAGTAAGAAAGGTGTGGTGATCAGCTGACCCAATACAACAAAGAGAGTATACGAAAGGAACCAGTGGCAAGTACAGCCAGACGTACTATGTGCTGCATGCTGGCATGCTTTAGGTAAACCTGCTCTCGTAACCGGGTTAAAGAGCTTTTCTGTCCCCCAGTTGGGGAGATGGACGAAGAGAGGGATTGCTTACGTTTTCTGGGGTAACACTGATGAGAAGTGGCAGGGACAACCCAGTCAACTGGCTCTGGAGGCCAAGCTCTAAGTGTGATGCCCTTGACTGAGGAGAGGTGATAGATAATCTCAGCCAATGGATGTAGGAAACTCCTCAGGTTCCTAATCATGACTCATTGTCTAGTTGGCAGTTCTTACTCTGTGTCCTTGCCTGAGTCCAGGTTGGTAAAGAAACACTATTATTTTTGAGAAGACTTCTGTATTAAACATCAACAATCCTGCTTGCTTAGATTCTGGTTTTCCTGGTTTCCCCTCTCCTCATAACAAGAGGGTACCTAGTTGATAAGGCGTTTTGTAACCCTAATAAGCCTGTGCAGTCGCTGTGCCTTTGGGCATTTCTTTGCACATGCTATTCCTCCGTGCTGCCATCGCTCCATTCTTCTTTTATTTCTGATGAGACTGGACATCTAATAATGAGTGTCTTCCTTCCCTCATGGTATCTGTCATGTCCCCTTCAAGTATCCCTTCCAATGACTGTCCACAGGCTAACAAGCACCATCCTCACAAATCTCCCGATCAGAATTCCTTCGAGCTGCAGTAGAACTTGTGAGGACCTAGTTAAAGAATTCCTCTTAAAGCTGTGTCAATTCCCACTTCCAGATGACACAGAAGTACCCTCCTGCCAACCTTACAGTGCTAAAAAGTTCTTATTTTCCCATAGCTTTAATTATCAGGGGGAAACTCCCTTAAACAAATGGGAAATAACACAGTTTCCAGTTTTGCTTTCTGTAGCCACAGGACAATCGTTTTTTGAAACCGTGAAAATAATGGTGTCCTTGAGGAGGAAAACTCACACAGGTCAGGGTAGGGATGTGTGCATGGGAAAGGTGAGTTCCTGGGCTTGGGCAATTAATGACCCTTCATTCTTTGTTATAATTTTCTAGTGTTTTCCTCCTGTCTGCTCTTCTTTCTCTCACTCTCTCTCCTTCCTTCTTTCCTTTGTTAATTCTCTCCTTGCTTCCTTCCAGTCTTCTTTTCTTTTTCCATTTCTTCTCTTTTATTTTTTTTGTAGGAGGGACTTCATATAGCCCAGACTGACCAAGAATTAAGTAGCTGTCCTTAATTATCAAAATCCTCCTGCTTCAGCTTCTTGAGTGTTATGATAACAAGTGTCTGCTATATGTCTGGCTAGTCCTTCATTTTTAAAATGGAAAAGTTACTGGGAAGCAATGTCTACCTAAACAAGGTATTTTTAAAAAATGCTTTTAAGAAACTATGTGTGGCCTCATGGAGACCTGCTAAGCCATTCAAAACAATGACTTCATGAAATTCACAGGCAAATGGATGGAACTAGAAAATATCATCCTGACTGAGGTAACACAGTCACAAAAGAACATACATGGTATGTACTCACTAATAAGTGGATATTAAGCAAAAAGTTCAGAATACCCATGATTCAACTTACAGACCATATGAAGGTCAAGAAGAAAGAAAACTGAAGTGTGGATGCCTCAGTCCTACTTAGAAGAGGGAACAAATAATCATGGAATGTAGTTTGGGCAGAACTTGGGAGGAAGAGAAGAGGGGGAGAGGAAAAAATGTGGGCAGGATCAGGTGTGGGAGGAGATGGGGGTGATGAACAGAAGGGTCAGGAAATTGAGCAGAGGTGTGTAGCAATGGAGGATGGGAAACTGGGGGTAGCCAACAGAAAGACCCAGATGCCAGGAAAGCAAGAGGGTACCAGGACCCAACAGAGATGACATTAGCTGAAATGTCCAACAAAAGGGAGAGAGAACCTGTAGAGACCATCTCCAGAGGTTAGGCATGGCACCCAGTGAGGGATGGAGCCACCCATCCTTCTAAAATTTTAACACAGAATTGTTCCTGTCTAAAGGAAATACAGGGACAAAGAGTGGGGTAGAGGCTGAAGGAAAGGCCATTCAGAGACTGCCCTACCTGGGGATCCATCCCATATGCAGCCATCAAACCCAAACACTATTGTTGATGCCAAGAAGTGCTTGCTGACAGGAGCCTGATAGAACTGTTCCCTGAGAGGCTCTGCCAGAGCCTGACCAATACAGATGTGGATGCATGCAGCCAACTAAGTGTAGAGTCCCCAATGGAAGTGTTAGGGGAAAGACTGAAAGAGGTAAAGGGGAACACAACCCCATAGGAAGAACAACTATATCAACCAACCAGACCCCCTCCCCAGATCTCCCAGGGACTAAACCACCAACCAAAGGGTACACATGGAGGGACCCATGGCTCCAGCTGTGTATATAACAGAAATGACCTTGTCTGGCATCAAAGGGAGGGGAGGCCCTTAGTCCTGTGATGGCTTGATGTCCCAGCATAGGGGAATGCTAGAGTTGTGGGGCATGAGTGGGTAGGTGGAGGAGCACTCTCGTGGAGGCAGGGGGGAGTGTGGTAGGATACGGGGGTTTCAGAGAGGAAACCTGGAAGTGGAAGAACATTTGAAACTTGAACAAACAAACAAACAAACAAAGAATAAGAATATCCAATTGGAGGCCAATGGCCTTATTTTTTAAAGAAGCCATCTGAGGTTAGTAAAAAGAGTAAGATTTATATGTAGCTGATTGCAGTGGCGGTAGGGAGGCAGTTCATTCAGGATACCATACCTGAGTAATGAATTTAAGAGACTGAAGTCAATCTGATAAGTCCCAATGAACTATGACAAGAAACGTTGGACTAGAGAGCAGCAGTGGACTTGTACTGAAGACAAGATAGGAGTAAGTGATCAGTTTGCAAGTATGACACATGCTTTTACATGGAAGAGTTAAGAAAGATGAAGTGGAAATTTCTGGTTTCTTTGAAAACAGTTGTGTCACATAATTTTTTTTTCCAGAAACTGTCTTGTGAGAGGCTGTTTTACTGAAGCAGACATGTGAGAGGGCATGTGATATTTTACTGAAGCAGACGTTTGAGGGAGTATATTATGTTTGCAGAGAGGATAGATGGAACCCCACAAACAGTGAAGGGACACTCTTGCTTTACAGATCCATGCTTTGCTGCTTTTCCCTGTCTTGGCTGGTCTACACTTCATACAGAAAGATGCACTAGAGAACTTCTCATGGCAGTCTGGCTGATTTAGGCCACTCCCACTGACCCACGCTGATTCAGCTGAGCCTTGGGATTTCTGCTGGATCATGTCACCACTACCGATTCATGTTGGGTGTTTGCTATTGGAGTGGACTACTGGTATCCTGACCACAAAAACTGGAATTGCTACCAAAGAACTACTACTAAACCAATCCACACTCCCCTGTCCTATTAACCATCTTTTACCCCCTGCTTTTGGCCAGTGGGCTAGAAGAAAGGTTGATACATGTAAGAACCCTAAATAAAGTAGGTTTAGAAAATAATCTAAGCCTACAGAAAGCATTTTAAGTAGAAACATATCAGGGTCATATATATCATTTGTACATTTATGTTTCAAAAATATTTGTAATTTACAAAAAGAAAGGAATACTATTTACACTTCATTTTAAATTTTCCAATTTTCAATTATGCACTGATACTTCTTATGTGACCAAATCCCATGAACATTAGAAGTGTCCACTGAGCAGACAATCACATCTCACCTCATCCTTTGGCCTTTTACATTTGATCTGATGACCACTGTTAGCATAAAAAAAACCAAACAAACAAAATAAAAACAAAAAAAAACCAAAAACAACACACAAAAAAAACCTATGAAAGCAGGCACAAATTGATCCCTGTTGTTTATGAATACCTCCATTAGTATATAGCCTAAAGCATTAGAATTATTTGGTCGGATAACACAAACATTAGCTTTAGAGTAACTGATAAAACTGCAATAACGCCTTCCTAAGACTTTGGAAAAGTCGATCGTTCCACAGGACTGCATGTAAGAGCCCTTTTCACACAATCAAGTCCAAACCCTCATCTTCAACATACACAGTACTGAGCTAATTTTATGCTTGTGGCTGCTTTAACATTTTAAATTTATTGATAAATAATGATGTTTCTCAAAACACACAAACTCTGATTACAATCAAATTTTATGAAAAAATAAAAGTCCAAAAGAACAATACCATGGAAAACAAATATTACATTTTTTAGAGCAACCTCTCTTTATACTGCTAAATCTTAATCTATTGTAGATAGAGCCATAGGCAAGTTCCTTTAAATAAAGGATAATTTTATAATGGCTTATTAGTTGAACATGAGCAAAAGAATCTGGGGAAAAGCACCTGATTCATTTTCATATAACAAAAAGTGGCACAATAACATGAAAAATGAAACAAAACAAAAACTCATAGCATGCATAAAAGAAGAAAAACTGTTGGTCATTTCAAGTATAGATATAGGTTCTTAGTTTATTATTAATTACCCAATCCAGAAAAGTGACTAGAATAATGGTTTAAAAGTTAGTTTTATATCATACAATGAGTTTAATAAGAACTTTGATTATACTTTTAATATCAAGTTTTAAAATCATGAAATATAGGTATAAATATGTATCTATAATAATAAAGGATAACTATGGGAAACTTATATCCATGGTAATAATTAGGCTTCAAGCATCCAGAATACTATGGCCACAGTTGTAGAAAACACACATCCTAATCTCATTTGGTACAACCAACATAAATAGAATGATAAACACTATTCATGCAAAATCAAGTGCATGATTACTCACAGATGGTATGGTTGTATATCCAGAAAACAAAACAGAATAGCACAGGAAGGAAAGGAATCAAATAACATGAAAGTGAATATGGTGCATTCAATTCGGCTAGCTTCAGGTGACCTCAGTTCCATCAATGTGGGATGAGAATGTCGCACAATGTTGGTCATTATGCTCAGTGCCTTCCATAGAGTGCTGCCATGTTCAAATATCACCCATTGATGCCTGTTTATGGACTTCTGGGAATTCTACAAATTTCTCTCCAGTTCCCCTACCAGTGAAATATGCAGCTTGGGTAGAGCAAGTATATCTGTAAAAGCAGCAGAATATACCAAACATCACAGCATAAAGTTAAAATTCAGAAAAATACTCATAAATTTGAAACTTTGGGGGGAAATGGACATTTTTCCAATGCAAAGAACTCCCCTCCCCTATTTTGAGAAAACATATGTCAAGGAAACAGAAAATTTCCTGGGTATAACAATATACACTGTTGAATTCTTCAGGGTTGAAATTATCAACCTTAGTACAAGATCTTGGTGCATACAGAAGAAATTCTGGTTCTGAAATGACATTAACTTTAAGCATTGCATAAACTATAAATGGCTACACTAAATACCTATGTAGGAGGTAAGGAAAGACTAGATATACTCCAGTGTAGGCAAATAGAAAGAAATGAATTTAAAGAAAAACCACATAAGCTCAACTCAT
The DNA here is from genome assembly GCF_900095145.1 of Mus pahari. Classification (NCBI taxonomy): domain Eukaryota; kingdom Metazoa; phylum Chordata; class Mammalia; order Rodentia; family Muridae; genus Mus; species Mus pahari. The sequence continues at coordinate 19,898,819 of NC_034605.1, forward strand.
AAAATGATGCATAACAAATATATCACCTATAAACTAAAGAAACACTGTAACTAGCTAGCTAGTTAGCTAGCTAAATAAATAAATAATAAAATAACTTTTTGCTACGTTAAGTGGTTGTGTATTAAAGACATACACAAAGTTCAGTATAGTTCTAGGACTCATGTATGAGAGCATGAAATAAAAAGAAATGAAAAGGTCAAAGTTACTGGATAATATTTCAGAAGTGTCTAGTAAAGCTCTATGTCCTAAAAGACTGCCTACATAGAGACAGGCTACTTCAATAAGGAATAGAATAAATGGTCCAGATAATTGCCTCAGCAGTTAAGAGAACTTACTGCTCTTGCACAGAACCTTAGTCTAGTTCCCATAACCCACACTGATGTTTCAAAACTACCTGTAACTCCACCTATAAGAAGATCTAATACCTCTGGTTTCCTTGGTCACCTGGACATCCGACACACACATACACACACACACACACACACACACACACACACACACACACACACACTCACTCACTTGCTTCTATAGCTTGCTTCTATACTCTGAAGAAGTATAAAGGAGATGTCATAAGGGCAGGTGGAGAAGGCAAGAAGTATGTATTTGAAGAGGTGAGAGCGGTCAGAAAATACACCGTTTAAGTAAAAAGTAGAATAAAGGATACAAACACCTGTTATGTGCAGATAGCAAAACAAATTAAAATTAATAAAATAATTAAATATGCTGTATAAGAAGGTGGCTAATACGTAGCAGAGAAATAATGCAAGAGAAGAAAAAAGTATGCAGGTGGGGACTAGCTTAGGTCCTGATTCCTTCCTTCCTTCCTTCCTTCCTTCCTTCCTTCCTTCCTTCCTTCCTTCCTTCCTTCCTTCCTTCCCTCCCTCCCTCCCTCCCTGCCTGTCTGTCTGTCTGTCTGTCTTCACTGAGAGGGGCATTGCAGTATTTTCCAACTAGGAAGTTTAGAGGGAGAAGTAGTGGATGACTCAGTAACTGGCCAAGTGACTTGCCTATTATGGAGATAACTAAGTTGGGTGAAAAATAGGCCTTAGAAGAGAATATAAAGCCCATTTAAGGCCAAGAGTTTGAAATCTGTGTAAATAACCAAAGTGGTCAAGCACAGTTTGATATACAGCTTTAAATTCAGGGGCAATGTCTGGGTTGAAGGCATACATTTTGAAATATTTGACTCATAGGCTGGGTTGCTAAAAGTGTGTGAGTGAACCAAGAAAAGGATCCCTAGCTTTGACTGAGCCCTGCAGTGTGAACACAGGAAGACAGGGAGAATCTGTAAAAGTGTAAAAGGGGGTTGTGAGCCAGACATACACTGTATTCCAGAAGCCAAGCAAGGGCAGAGATTCATGAAGGGACCCAACTATCAAATGCTGCTTATCAGTCACACGAGATGAGGGTGACAGAGGGCCATTCACTGTACCTAGAAAAGGAACTCATTGCTGTCTAGCACAAGATATTCTTCAGACGAGCTGTTGGCATGTCAGTCTGATTGGACCGGGTTTAAAAGAGAAATGAACTTAGAGATAGCAAAGGAAAGCTGTATTGATGAGTTTCCCTGGAAAAGAAAGAGAAATGGACTGCCAATTGGAATTAGAAGAAAGGCCAAGATAATATTATCTCTTAAATAGCTTGCTTCTATACTCTGAAGAAGTATAAAGGAGATGTCGTAAGGGCAGGTGGAGATGTTAGAAGTATGTATTTGAAGAAGTGAGAGCGGTCAGAGACTTAATGCCTCTTGTTTCTTTGATCACCTGCACATGTTGGAGCACACATGGAGAATGAAGCTCATCCAGTGTAGTGATCTACAGAAGAAGAGGGAAGTGCAGGACAAGGTTACAAATAGTGCAAGTGCACAGGCACAGAGGAGCGGTTACACACTCTTGCCTCTCTGTGCTTTCCAGGCTAAGAAAAAAATTAGGTGATCAGAGGAGAAGAGAGATGAAGAAAGGATTCAAAGTTTATGGAACAGAAGAAAATCTGGTAGTAATCAAATAAAGGGAAGGGGAAATCTGGGGTAATGTATGGTAGAGAGAGCTAACATTTTCCCTTTGAGTTCATGGTCATTAAGTCCGGGTGACAGCAGTAAGCAGAGTAACAAGGAATCATTTTGCTCATAGTACACCAATATTTTCAAAAATACGTGATGAAATATCCATACTTGTTAAGGGTCTAAGAGATATATAACTGGAGCCATCCTCTCCAGTATATTAACTTCCTATGCTCACCAGCTTCCTCTCTGCTCTCCAACCCTTTCCCCAAAGGGTGCTTCAACTTCATGTGTAACATGTCACAACCCCATGAGCTAGGCATCATCAATATTACTCTCCTTTGGTACATAAAAGGAGAGAGGTTGAGTATTTTGCCGCAGTAAATGTCAAGGTTGAGAACCAAGTGGATACAGGGTAGATGCAAAGATTATATTCTTACTTAACATGGCACACTCTTAGGTTTAGGTCAGTAAAGGTCACCCATACATTACAGAGAGACAGAGCCTGCTGATGTATAGCTAAATAAGATGGTTTATAATATAAATTGAGTATTATGTTGTATAATAAGGATAAATACAATAGCAGTGAATATAGAATACTTATGAGTATTACATTGCCTAGAGTAAATTAAACACATACGATTTAGTGTGCTTGGACATAATTTTACTTAAAAGAAAGAAGTTTGCTGTTATGTTTGATGAATACATAGCTCTTCAAACTTGGCGTCTGGTTAATTTTCCCTGGAAAATTGTTGGAGATAGATGTTCAAAATTCTGGAAGGGTTTGCTTTATTTTCTAAGCTTAAACCATTTTCAAGACCAAATGATATTCTGTCATAGTCAGTTAAAATGAAAATTGTCTACAGAAGAGCCAGCATAGCGTATGATTATACCTATAAATATATTTTTGGAAAATAATAAACTTTTTTTTCTAAATTTTGCTCCATCAAATACTGGACAACAGTGAATTAGAAGCAATATGGCTTCCTTAGGCAACTTCCGAATGCATTGCCTAATCATTTAGATCCTATCTGCTTCATTTCTGTATAAACAGAATCAGAAAAGCTCTATGGAGTAGTTATTTATATCTCTAGTGGAGCTAGTCTGCTTACCTACAGAAATTATCCATCCCCCACAAGCATGCCATTGGATGTCTGACTTTAAAATCAGAAAAAAAAAAAAAAAACAGGATAAAAAAGTCAAAGGGATTACAGTGATGAATTTCAACTCATGCCCCAGAAAGAAAAGGTTTCTGGGAGACTTCCATGTCAGTCAGGTCTGGCAGAATTTCTTTCTTCTCCCCACATATTGCCATTTGGATTTACTTATTATGAAACACCCATTTCAGCTCTATGGCCAAAGCATTAAGGAGAACCAAAGTCAGTTCTTCAGTGTATACCGCTTGAATTTGAGGCTCTAGGTGCCTCTATTTCATTAAGTGTGATGTGTGCATTGTAAAAACTGGTCTACACAACAGGCTTGGCCTGATGTGAGGTGTGTGCATTACTATGTTTGTGAATTAAATCTCTTTCTGATGTTAGATTTATTGAGCATTTCAGAAATACTAAGACTTCCTGGAAGAGGTGAAGCAAACTCTAATCATTTCTGTTGTTGTTACAAAACCCTATGGTCAAGGCCAGTTATAGAAAAGGAACTTATTTATTCAGAGCAATAGGAGTCTATGACAGTGTAGAGGCATAGCAGAAGCAGTAGTCTGAGAGTTGGCATCTCCAAATACAAAGCAGAGGGTGATCAGCAAGTAGACTGGAATTAATAATACTCAAAGCCTGCCTCTAGCATCATGCCTCTTCCAAAAAGCTCCACCTCCCCAGAGTGCTACAACCTCTTCAAACAGCACCACCTGGAGATCAGTGTTCAAATAGCTCATTCTGGGGAGACATTTCCATCAAAACTACCACACAAGACATCTAGAAATAGACATCAGTAGTAGTGAGTATATTACTTAAGTTGTTATTGACAAGGAGGCAACTATAGATGTGAGTTTTATGCAGATGTATGTGAAGTTCTCCCTAAAGAAGCTCAGGTGGTGGATTTCAGGAGAATGGTTTAACAAAGGAGTAATGAAGACCTTACTGATGAGGCATTTTTGAATGAAACTGAAAATGATGTTGACGGGTGACCAGGAGAAAAGAAGAGGGAAAGTTGCTCTTATTCCACAAGGTAAGCACGTTCAGTGTGGGTATGAGTAAAAAAAAATAATACAAACAAAGCTGAAAGTTTTGAGTTAGCTCCTGAAAGCCAGACCAGTGGATTTCAGTCTCAGTATGTTTAGCTTCTCTTCTGGGGATGAGCTACTGAACCTTGGGAGAAAACAAGGAATATGTTTGGAACATTGCTAGGAACCCTAAGGAGCAAACCCGATCAGAGGAGAAAAGGAGAGAGATGATCCAGTGGGAAGATTGTATGGTGGGAAGACTGAGGTTCTGAGTTTGGCTGGTGACAATAAGAATGGTAAGAAGAGAAATGTAGGTGGGGCAGGGACTTTGGAATTTGCCTGTGTAGGGAGAAATATTTAGCTCATGGTTTGGGAGACCTGGAGGGAGAGAGTGTGACACCAGCTTATGGTGAGGGCCTTCTTGCTGCCTCATAGCACAGTGGAAGTGAAAGGGAGCTCAGGACAGAGATGAGATAGACCAATCATATATTCATAGTGAATCTACTTTCTTGATAACAGCCTTAGCCCTTCATTAATCCCCTTTGGCATGTAAACAATTTGTCAGCCTCATCTCTTAACATTGTTTCACCAAAGAAGAAATTTCTAACCCATGAATGTGGCAGGTGAGATCCAAAATCATAGCACCTCATCAGAGCTATGAAACTTGTAAATATTCTGAAACAAACCTAAACAATTCTAATTAGATATGTCTTGACTAGATGTTAGGAATCAATACTATTCTGGCTGATTCTGTACCAGATTGTTATGAGTTACATGATCAGAAAAAAAAAACTTTGGGAAATGATGGATTGTATATACAAAAAAGTACCAACTATAGACACAGACACACAGAAACACACACACCCCTTAAGGTAATTACAATATATATCATAGATTCTGATGGCATACGCCATCTCAAATCCCACCCACCCCCACCCCACCCCTGCTTATACTTAGTAACTCTGGGATTGCATTTCCTTGAACACTCTATAACAATGTTGACTGTAGAAACTACTGAACCCTATGCTTTTACATAAGTCTTTTTGACTTTATTGTTGCTGCTAGTGATAATAATAGGGCTCTAGAGCAAGTCTTCCTTTCTTCATCTTTAAAATGGAGTGGCCCGAATAGGCTACGTTTATGATCCTTTCTCTGAGGATGCAGTCTTATGAGTTATAATTATAGTCTGAATGCATGTTTAAGTGTTATAAAGAGTTTTAAGTGAAATTTTGCTAAGGCATTCTTCCAAGTCTTGGCTCTGTCCTATCTTCCCTGCTCAGTTTTACTTTAAGGTTCACAGCCTTTCCAAGCATCTTGTTAGTAGTGAAACACAATTGTTAATATTGACTGCTACCATGATTAGATTAAGAAGTACCTGCTTGGGGTTTTAGTAAAGTTCATCTCTACATATGTCTGTTATGCTCATTTCTGCGACAGTTAGATCCTGAGGATTCTAACACAATCAACAGATCACTGCCTTACAGCTTCATATACTGTTGATTGGAATATGGACATTGAGTCTAGTTGGAGCAAATTGTTAAGGGGCGAGTATGTCCTTAGGGGTTGCCTAGCTCTGGGTCCTTCTTGTAAGCCATTTTCTCTGCTTCCTGCCTGCCATGATATGGGGTGTTGAGCTCTGCTCAACCTTCTCTGTTATGATAGACTGCTCCTCTGAAATCATGAGTCCAAAAAGATGAGTCCTTTTTCTAAAGTTGTTCTCGGAGAGTTGATCCGTGTGCTAGAACAGTAAATAAACCAAGGGGGGAGGCAAGAGCCCCTGAAGCAGCAGTAACTTATGGAACTCCAGAATGTTCTTCTGTTTTACAATTAGACAACTTTAGCTCAATCTAGATGGTTCAAAAAAAGAAACATTTCCGTTCCTAAACCCGGGAATTTCTCAATGATCCGTCCTCTGGTCATTGCCTTGTTCATTTCTCTGATCACGCCTCTCTTCTCTATCTGTGCTTGTATGAATTTGAAGTGAATGAGTGCTTGCATTTGCTTTTATCTTGGTTGGCCAATTATGTATATGTTAACTTAATATTTTCTTCATATTGTTTTTTATAATAATTTTATAGCCCTATTAATACTTTACAAAAATAGAGCATCATGCTCTTTTTCTTTCGTAATTTTCATTAGAGAAAAATGTACAGATAAGCGTAATATAATCACTAATATTTTATATTAATTTCACCCCCTCCCTGATTAAAACTAACAGCAAAGGTTTGGGGTACTACAAACTTCCATCACTCCTTTCCAGCCTGGTCCATTTGATTTATTATATTTCTCCATCTCATCACAGTGTGGACTTATCAGCCTGTAGGCCTCATGTTGAATACCAGATCTTACACACCTTTCCCTGGGGGTGTAAAAAACAGTTGTGTAGCAGAGTTTAACAAGCAAAGCTACTGCTTCAACCAGTTGCCACTGCCACAACAAGAATGACCTTCCTGACATATTTTCTTCTTAGATCGTTTTGGGTTATAGCACTTTTGTGGGCTTCTAATAATAAAAGCTTTTGGTCAAATCAAAAAGCTTAAGCTGAATCTGCCTCTTTCATTTTATGAATCTTGCTAAAAACTGCAAGAAGAGAATTCTGCATTGACCATTTGAGTGGGAACAGGGGCAGGTGAGTGCTTTTCCTTTATTTCTCAAGTGCATTCATGCCTAGCTCCTGCTTTGTCCAACTTAGCTAGAGACAATAGATCATGACTACTTCATGTGCTGTTAACACCTCATGACCAGTGCATGGACCTCATAGGCTCTCTTTACATTTGACCTTTCTAAAGGCATGCTTATAGATCTATCTATTATGTCCAGACCAGACTAAAAGATGTCTCTTTGCAGAGCATGTACCTGGCTGAAAACTACTTACAAGGTCTTTTAGCTGAATTGTAATGCTGCATGCCTTGGCTAGCTCTAAGTAGCACACCACAAAGAAAGAGACCGAGTTCAACCATTATGGCCCAAGTCTAGAAAAAAAAGACAGAAAACATAAAGGCTTGATGCTTTATTCCTCAAACCATCAGCTCTATAATCTCTCCCTTCAAAACATCTCAAACTAATTTTGCTGTTTGTCTACTTGGTGGTAACCCTAGCCTAATTTTTTTTTTTTTACCTACTTTAGCCACTGCTAGCTAATATACCAAAACATCACATTCTAGAGGCACAGGACTTTTGTTTTCCACAGTTATCCCAAACCATAGATTGTGTGCTTAAGGTCTGGTGGTACCCTCTTCTCTAATGACCACTGAGAGAGTAGTCTGTCTTCATAGTTTAACCATTCTCAGAGTGGCTGTCTCATAGCACACTTATATGGGAAGTCAGGAATTTGACAAACAAATTCATGGGGAAGATGTATGCAAACATCCAGTCCAACATACTGCCATCATGTCTTTAGTATATTTATCACTCTGATAGTCGATCTGTCTTGGTTTAATTTGTGACCTCCTGATTTATTACCTCTATGACAGCTAGCACAACAGCTTTAAAATGTATTTCTGATTATATCTTCCTCTGTGAAGTTATAAACCCAGAGCATGACCCACCAGACCTTCACCAATCAGGTCGCTGACCATAATATGGTTGCTTCTTCTGCCACAATCTCAGATGTAATCCAATCTCTTCGTCCCAACTCTTAGGATTTATTTATATGGTACCTACTCATACAGACTTTAGCTTCTTTGCCTAAAGTTTCAGTTCTCACTCTCCATCACATACTCTCATACCCAGTCTTCTTTTCTTCTTTTTTTAAAATTTTTTCACTTCTTAGTATACATTGCATATCATTGTTTTATCATGTCTATTTTCCTCATCTATCACATGAATGGTGCTAAAATTTCATCTCTGCATCCTTCCTTCCCTCTCTCTTCTTTTCTCTTCCGCTTCTTACCTCCCGCCCCCCCCCCCAAATTCCAACTTCATTGATAGCACCTAGAATAATCTCCAACATATCACAAGTGTCTTCTAAAACTATCTATTGAATTGATGTCCTTTGGTTGAACAGATTTTTGTTTCGTGAGCTTGTCACCTGTAGCTATAGTTTATAGAGTATTTCGACTCTCTCTCTCTCTCTCTCTCTCTCTCTCTCTCTCTCTCTCTCTCTCTCTCTCTCTCTCTCTCCTCTCTCTCTCCCTCCCTCCCTCCCTCCCTCTCCCCTCTCTCTATCTCAATATATATACATATATATAGCATTTTTGTAGGAGGTAGCTTTATTTTAAAAAAACTCTTGTCTATAGAAGAGTAGGAGAAGGCAAGACTACATATTTTCTTCATTATGTACACTTGCCACATCACCTCTGTCATGCTGCCTAAAATTCATATTTATATTATGTTATGCCTATTTTGTTTTTTGTTTTTGTTTTTTTTTTACTTAAATTTTTTTATTAGATATTTTCTTTATTTACATTTCAAATGCTATTCCGAAAGTTCCCTATACTCTCCCACCGCCCCTGCCCCTGCCCCTGCCCCTGCCCCTGCCCCTGCCCCTGCCCCTGCCCCTGCCCCCTGCTTGTGGACGTTGTACATCGTGGTGCGCACTAGGCTCCGCACCACGATGTACAACGTCCACAAGCAGACTCCATCCTTTCATCTTAGCTCTAAATTTTGTCTTTGTACATATATCCTTGCATGGGTTTTTGTTCCTTATTCTATAGAGGAATGAAGTGTCCACACAATAGTCTTCCTTCTTGGTTTTCTTGTGTTTTGCTAAATGTATCTTGGGTATTCTAAGTTTCTGGGATAATATCAACTTATCAGTGAGTGCATATCTAGTGACTTCTTTTGTGATTGTGTTACCTCACTAAGGATGATATCCTCCAGATACATCCATTTGTCCAAGAATTTCATAAATTCATTCTTCTATTGAGGGACATCTGGGTTCTTTCCAGCTTCTGGCTATTATAAATAAGGCTGCTATGAACATAGTGGAGCATGTGTCCTTATTACCAGTTGGAAGATCTTCTGGGTATATGCCCAGTAGAGGTATTGCTGGATCCTCCAGTAGTACTATGTCTAATTTTCTGAGGAACCGCCAGACTGATTTCCCGAGTGGTTGTACAAGCTTGCAATCCCACCAGCAATGGAGGAGTGTTCCTCTTTCTCCACAACCTCGCCAGCATCTGCTGTCACCTGAATTTTTAATCTTAGCCATTCTGACTGGAGTGAGATGGAATCTCAGGGTTGTTTTGATTTGCATTTCCCTGATGACAAAGGATGTTGAACATTTTTTCAGGTGTTTCTCAGCCATTCGATATTCTTCAGTTGAGAATTCCTTATTTAGTTCTGTAACCCATTTTTGAATGGGTTTATTTGAATTTCTGGAGTCCAGCTTCCTGAGCTCTTTGTATGTATTGGATATTAGCCCTCTATCAGATTTAGGATTGGCAAAAATCCTTTCTCAATCTGTTGGTGGCCTTTTTGTCTTGTTGACAGTGTCTTTTGCCTTACAGAAGCTTTGCAATTTTATGAGGTCCCATTTGTCAATTTAAGTTTTGTTCACTATTGTAATTAAATAATATGTTTGTGTCTCTTGACCATGTGTATTCCTAGTTAATAAAAAGTATGGAATAGAGACCATGTTTATCTACTTTTCTTTAAAGTACCTGTGTATCACATGCATGGGATGTTTTACCCATCAATGCAAAAGCGTAAGTGGTTACATTCAGCTTCCTGATTGACTCCTCTTCTAGTTTCAACCAGAAAAAAACAAAAACAAAAACAAAAAAAAAAAACAATGCTTAAGAGAAGTATTATTAAGGGAAAGCTCCCCCAAAAAGTGTTAGATTCTTGTCTTTTGAGAGAAGCCTCAAAATTTCCTACCTCTATGTCTTTTTCAAAACTGCTAAATTCTCATGGAAATAGGTCTGGTGGAACTCAGCTGAGGGTATTTTTGTATGTTCCATCTTCTTTGTATATTTCTTAGGGTCTGATGAGGAACTGGGTAGTTGAAAGTGGTTTCACACACATTGTTAAAAACTCTTAAGGCAGAGCCAGATAATTATATATATTTAAATATATAGTTTAATAATTAATGAAAACAAAGATGGAGAGATGGCTTTCCACATCAAGTAAGCTCACAACTGCTTACAGTTCCAGCTTCCAGGGATCCAAGCTTTCAAATCCCTCTTTTAGCCTCTCTGAGTATGCACATACATTAGTCACCCTAATATATACACATAAATAAATAATAAAATAAATCTCTAAAAATAGTATAAAATTTGTCATGGTCCATCTGCATATCCTATGAATGACACTAGTGATAAACCTTACAAGACATGTGGAGTCCTGGGGGTAACCAACAGCTGTTTGATTGGACTTAAGAACTACTCAATAGAATGGAATTCTTCTGCTCATCGTGAACTATAAAACTCATCACTAACCTATAGCTGGAGAGGACATAGACCCTAGAGGAGAGATTGCCATAACTATTTTGCTATGTCAATATAGTATCTAACTACTTTCTAAATATTTATTCTTGTACTCATAGATAAATGTTACTTTCATACCTCATCAAAGGAGCTTTCTTTCTTTCTTTCTTTCTTTCTTTCTTTCTTTCTTTCTTTCTTTCTTTCTTTCTTTCTTTCTTTCTTTCTTTCCTTCTTCCTTCCTTCCTTCTTTCCTTCCTTCCTTTCTTTCTCTTGTTCTTTCTTCTTTGTTTTCCTCTTCCTCTTCATCCTCTTCTTCCTCTTTCTTCTACTTCACTGCAGATGGAAAATAATACAAAGAATCACAAGTAGTCAAAATGCAGAGAATAAGTGTCTATAGATGGCTCATCCCAATGAGACATCTATACTATAACCTCTATAAATCCAAGACTTGGGTCATATCTTGGAATAGGGATTGAAAGATTGTAAAAGATGTGGGTGTGTGTGTGTGAGAATTTCTTCTACACAGTGTGTTCAAGACAAGACAGAGACTATGTACCCATGAACTCTTAACAGTTTGGTTGCCTTGGCAAGACCTGGAAAGACCACATCAGTGGACTTGCTGACAATGAGTGGGGAGAGGCTCATAAGGCCCTACTCTAATGGAAGAAATCCATAGTCAGTGTTTACTGTAGAAGGGAAAGTCTGTTTACATCAAGAAGTCCCTGGTAGGTCACTCAAGCCTAAGTGGTTATCTCTAATACTATGTACATATAGGTAATTGGACTTGGTAGGATGTATATATATACATACATACATACATACTCTCACATATATATAAGATTTAAAAAACATGTAATTAATGTGTATGTATATAATTAAGAAAGAGACATTGTTGTGATGACCCAAGAAGAGTTAGAGGGTGCAGAGGCAGGGGTAGAAATAGTATCATGTATGGAGATGTGAAATCCTGAAAAATAGTTTATGAACAAAAACATTTTAAAATGCATAAAAATGTGTCTTAAAATTCAGGCAGAGTGTAACATGCTGGAAGATAAGGGTACGGAGGATGTCCTGTGGTTCTTGAGTTGGAGGATGGATTTTTTTTTCTCTCATTATTCAGTTTTTGCTCTAATATCGCAGAGTTTTTTTCTGTTACTACAGTGAAGCCCAGATGGTAGAAGCTTAGGAGGAAGAGGGTAGTTGTGATGAGCTCGCAACCTTTTGCTTGCCAGCTTCCATAGTTGCCGACTCCACTTCTTGCCTCTTTCCATCTCCTACAGCACGCCTGTTCTGGTGAGTGGGAAGAGTGGCTTCAGGGGACTCAGCTCTGCACATCTCCTGAGTGGAAATTCCCCCAGTCCAGGATTGGCTCCAAACGAAACTGCTTACTATTCTTGGCCACCTTAAAGTCTAAAACAGAGGAACAGGGTTACAAGGGCTGCAGTTTCCCAGAAGGCTCTGTGCGCACTTGCTGGGCATCTTTAACTAGAGAAATTATGTTTTCTTTCCACCATTTCCTTGAGTTTTAAATATTGAAACAGATTTTGCTTAGGATAATGGAAAGCAGACTTGGGAAACACAACTTGTTCTAAAATTCCAGGAGTGACAGTAGGAATATAATAAGACAGGCCAGTGGGATTATGCCAAATTTGATTGTGTCTCTATACACATTTCCCTTAAGCCTGTTTTCTTAGCTCTACCATTTGACTTATATAAGGATGAGTCTGGCTACTGACAGAGGCTCCCCAGTGAAACACTTGCTAGTTATTTATCCTAAAGCTGTATTTTGACTTTCTGCGACTATGAAGAATGCTTCGTGGACACCTAGCATGTAGCCATCATGTTATTCCAACCACATATTTAGAAGAAAATGAGCAAGAGTCACTCACATGTAACCAGACCTCTGTAGGGAAAGTGGTTTGCTTAATTAAAGAAGCCTCCAGATTCAGTAGTGAAGACCACAGTGGATCGCAGGGACTGCAAGCACTCTTTATCTATAGCCAATGTCACTAGAGTCCAACTCTGTGATGTAAGGATTTTATTATCAATCCCATTTTTGAGATGAGGACACTGAGGCCATTTCAGTTAGCAAGGATTCTGGAATACTATAACCACCGAGAGTTAGAGAAGAATATGAAGCTAGGCCATCTCTGCTACAATTAACACCATTACCACTGCCTCGGGGCATTGCAAAAACCTGATCACTTGAACAAAACTAGCCACACAGAAGCAAGCATAGAAGATGCTGCAATATTCATCCTCCAAAAACTCCCTTCAGTGTCTTACCTTGCAAACACTAGAACAGTGATCCACTGTTGGAGTTGATCATTTTAAATGAAAGCTTCCCCTTTCACCTTCATGAGATAATGAAGTTGCTGCAGTAGCAATGACTGTGGATGTGTTTGATCCCTGAGTAACCACCCTGATGTTGGAGTGTGGACTGCCATGAAGGGGCAACGCAAGACTGAGAAGTGGTATAAACAACAGAGTTTTCAAAGAAAGGGAAAATGGGATTAATAATATATGTTTTAAGTGATATAATTATATAAATAAAATTAAATAAAAATATAATAATATATTTTAAGTGATAAAATAATATATTTTAGAGTGATATATATATCACTCTGTCTTCAGACACAGAAGAAGAGGGCATCAGATGGTTGTGAGTTGCTGTGAATTGAACTCATGACCTCTTGAAGAGCAGTCAGCACTCTTAACCACTGAGCCATCTCTCCAGCCCTAATAATATCTTCAAGTGACTGCCAATGTACATCTATGTCTCTTATTAGCAGAGCAATCTTCATAACTTACAGCTGGTGTAACTTTCATTCAGAGAGAGAGAGAGAGAGAGAGACAGAGAGACAGAGAGACAGAGAGAGACAGAGAGACAGAGAAACAGAGAGACAGAGAGAGAGACAGAGAGAGACAGAGAGAGACAGAGAGAGATTGATATATATCAAATATATTATATGTCAAATTTAATCTATATCTATTTCTATAACTATATCTCTATATCTATCAGCTCATCAAACATTCACAGGATACAATTCCTTTATTCATTAGGAAATCTTATCATCACCTGATGTTTTCTTAGGATGATTTTAGTAGATATAATTTACATTCTATGGGGTATCTTAAGAACTGGAAGTACTCATTATATGGGGAGTGATAAGTACTTATTACTACAATTATTTTATTATTATTAAGTTATTATTATTATTACTTACTATATCATACCTGAAAACCAGAGCCTCCCACGTACTACATGAGCATTCAGTCACCGAGCTGCACTGGTAGCATTGGAAAGGCTTTGTAAGAATAGTAAGTAGGAATAAAACCAAACAAAACAATAAGAATGTCATTTGTCAGAGTGCCTAACAGACACCAACCATGTGGTTGATCAAATTTCATCTAAATATATGTAATTATTACGATAGTCACAAGACGATGAGACTGTGGGTTATAGCCAGGAAATATGAATAATAAGTAATACTACCCCAATATGGTATAAACAAGACACTAGTCAGTCCCAGTCTCAGTGGTTTCAGCTATATATCAAGCAACAGAAATGTCCTGGAGGTCCACATGATGAGATGCTGTCTTAGGAAAACCAACTATTATCTTTTATTCTTTTGCAATACTGACTGCAATGATTCTGAAGTACCGTGTGGAATTCTCTCTTCGTTTTTATCATCACTGGCTAGTTTCCTCAACAGTGAGCCAATTTTAGCACTTTCTACATATTAACAGCCCTAGATTATTGTGAGAAATGCAGGCTCCATCCCTACTCAGAAGCATTGAATAGAAATGTGCATTTTCAAAAGATAGATTCCCATGTTTGCTGTGTGCTATATTTGATGGTCCTACTTTTCATTGAAAGCTAACATTTAGTAGTAGCCCTAAAAGTTAACCTGATTTCACCATCTAGCTGTGCCTGGATTCTGTGTCTTAGATGTTGTTTTGCCCCTGAGGATAGGTGTGCTAGAATTTTGTTGTTACTGTGGTGGGAGCTTTATAAAGTGGGGCCTTATGGGGAGCAACAGTATCATGGAAATTCTGTACCAGAAGGGATTACTGCTGTTCTACTCTTCTACTGTTGTTACTCTTTTAAGAGTAGATTTTTTACAATGTAAAACCTTCCCATATGGACTCATTCTGTTTTGCTCATGCCCAACACTAATCCTATTCCTTCGTTGTTTAGATACAATTGGACGAGTTTTCAGGACTCGTACATTTTGGACTGTTCCACCACCAGAATAATGAGGCAAACAAATCTCATTTTGTTTTAAAGTGCTCAGTTTTCAATATTGTGCTACAGAACCAGAAAACAATCTAAGACATTGATGTCTTAATCTATGCTGTTTCTAGGTTTTAGTTTATCTTCTTAGAGGGGCAGGCTTCTGAACATCGGACATGATTCACAGATGTCTTTTTCATGTTGCTCCACCCAGCCTTATGGCTGCTACTCTTTTGACTACCTAATGAACCTGATATCTTAAAGGCTACAAGTTTGCAGAAATTCCAGCATAGTATTTTATTTAATGTAATTTGCCTAACTACACATGAATATTTATTTGATATTAGGTTCCAGTGAATATTCTGTCCAGACTTTGAATCACAAATAAAATCATCATGTCATGAAAGAAAGGCCAGGTAAGAGTTTCAGTATAGCAGCACACACATTTTTACTGTTATTAGGTCAAGTGTGTCACTATGAACTATTCTGTTTAGACACCTTACAGTCTAGTATCTGTCATTGTAAAACCTGTCAACCTATAACTGTCTTAATCAAGACCATCTGAAGCCTGGTCTATGGTGGTTTTGAACACATGAAAATAAGTGCATATTAAGTTTTAACTTTTTCAAATCCTTACTAAGGTTTGATATGAATCTGTCCCTTTTGAGGTTCAGAAAGCAAGAAGACATATCCTGGAAACAATCACAGCGTCTCAAAACATGGTTGAAAGGCAAGACACTTCAATCAATTTAAAATAATTTGAACTGCTCAAGCTATTTCACCAATTGCTTGCTTGTAAATTATAGCAGCCACATTCAATTTCAGGAAACAGCAAAGTTGAAGCATCAAGAAATTTTGTGTAAATGTACCACATTTTCTGTATCCATTCCTCTGTTGGGGGACATTTGGGTTGTTTCCAGCTTCTGGGTGTTATAAATATGGCTGCTATGAACAGAATGGAGCATGTGTCCTTTTTACATATTGGAGCATCTTGGTATCAGCCCAGGAGTGGTATAGCTGGGTCCTCAGGTCCTATGTCCAATTTTCTTAGAAATTGCCAGATTGATTTCCAGAGTGCTTGTAACAGCTTGCAATTCCATCAGCAGTAGAGGAGTGTTCCTCTTTCTCCACATCCTTGTCAGCATCTGCTGTCACCTGAGTTTTTGATTGTAGTCATTCTGACTGGTGTGAGGTGGAATCTCAGGGTTGTTTTAATTTGTATTTCCCTGATGACTGAGGATGCTGAACAGTTCTTTAGGTGCTTCTTGGCCATTCTAGTTTCCCCATTTGAGAATTCTCTGTTGAGCTCTGATACAGCTGTGTCCTGAGAGGCTCTACCAGATCCCTACCAGTACAGATGTGGATGCTCTCAGCCAATCATCGGACTGAGCACAGGGACCACAGTGGAGGAGTCAGGGGATGGACTGAAGGAGCTGAAGGGGTCCTATCTGGCATCAGTGGGAGGGGAGGCCCTTGTCCCTGTGAAGGTCTCAGTGTAGAGGAATACTAGGGCAGTGAGTTGGGAATGAGTAAGTGGATGGGGGAGTACTCTCATAAAAGCAGGCAAGGGGGGATGAGAAGGGGTTGCAGAAGGGAAACTGGGAAAGGGGATAACAATCAAAATATAAATAAATAAAATATCCAATTTAAAAAAAAAGAAATTTTGTACTTTTGATTGTCTTTGTGTTACCATTTCTCAATTTTCCTTTAAAACATTGAAGAACACTTGAGTATAAGAAGTATTAGCACAAAAATTAACAGTTTATTAAATGTCAGTTTTAAACTCAATAAATTTCAGTTTGTTACTTACAAAGGTAAAAAATTCAAGTTTTACTCTGGATTTGAGGATGCATATCAGTCAGCTTCTTCAGACTTCTATACCAACTGAGAACTCTATGATCCTGAATCAAATTTTAGATGTTGTGCTTAATTGCCTTGTATTTGGTAGTTATAGAACATTCACTTTATTGTCATATAAATGGCATATAGTTTATTCTACATGGCAAAATGTCTACAGGCAATTAATTGATTTGCAGAGCTGTTAAAATAAAACAGAAGTACAAAATGCTGGAAAGGTAGCTCATCATTTAAGAGCACTGGCTGTTCTTCAAGAGGACCAGGGTTCAGTTCCCAGCACCCACATGAAAGATCACAACCATCTGTGACTCAGGTACCAGATCTCATACCCTCTTCTGTTCTTTTCTGGAGTAACATTGTGCACAGACATATAATTAGGCAAGATAACCATACACAAAAATTAGATTATTTAAAAATTTGAAATTCAAGATTTTTAACTGGGTTGTTCTGATGGCATAGGCTTGTAATCTTAGTTATTAGGAATGCTTCAAGCAGGAGGATTAAAAATGCAAGGTCAGTCTGAGCTATAGCATGAATTCAAAGCCAGCCTGGGCACCTATTTTTTTAAAAAGTAAGTGAAAAATGAGTAATGATATAGCTCAATGGAAGAGCTCTTGTCCAACACACAAAAGGTCTCATGTTTTCTTGGTATTGAAAAAAAACCCAAAAGGAAATGAAATTATTTTCATAGTTTCATGATGATTCAACAAGTCTCCGTTCAAGGCCCCTGTTCTTCTAGACAGTGTGCAATGACACCCGTTTACAGAATAAGAGTAGTGAGAATGTTGCTAGAATCCTGTCCATTAGAACCCTGAGCAGGAGAAGACCAAACGCCTATGCCTAAACTAATCCCTAGCAAGAAGAAAGGTGTCTCAGCTGCTTTGCAATTGCTATGACAAAACCCCACAACCAAAACAACTTTAGAAGAGTTTTTGGAGAAAGAGTTACAGTTTTAGATCATGAATCCATGACCACTATGGCAGGAGGCATGGCAGCAGCCGGCAAGCCTGGCACTGGAATAGTAGCTAAAAATTTACATCTTGATTCACATAGGTGACTGGGAAAGGCTTGAAACCTCAAAGCTCTTCCAATGACACACGTCCTCCCACAAGACCAAACTTCCTAATCTTTCTCAAGCATTTCTGCTAACGGGGTATTCAGACACATGAATCTATGCTGGGGGGGCTCATTCTCATTCAAAGCACCAAAGAAGGGACTCATATCACAGCACAGGGAGGTAAGTGTCAACGCCTCACCTGGGAGGTAGGTGCCTTTACCACAGGGTTCCCAAATATCAGGACAAAGCTTGCCCGCCCTGGACACCCACAGGGAAAATGCAACTTGATATTTAAGTGAAAACAGTTACATAAAAAAAAAAAAATCTCACAATCGCCCCTACTAAAAGAAAATATGTGTGAATGAGCTGAAGGGCACATGGATAAAATTTCCACTAAAATATACATCGTTTAGACTGTGGGGGGTAGTGTTCTTGGAAAACCATGTTCCAAGCTTTACCAAACCTAAACTTTGGGGAAGAAAAAAAAACAGTTTCAGAGTGTTGACAACCAATAACACAGTGAAACTCACTGTCGGAATACAATTTGAGTGTGGTTTAGCTGACGGTTTGGAAAGCCTGTGGTATGGCCTCTGATGAGTCAGCAGTTCTGGCCACCTACAGCTTGAGTGTGTTCTGACTGCAGTTTAAGCACAAGATCAGAAAGAGTGGAGATGGAACAGGAGGGGGTGGGCTTACATTGTTCTGCTTTATAATCCCATTGACGCAGTCCTCTACAAACAGAACTTTAGTTCCTCTAATATATAACAGATAATTGATCTATTTGAAATACACCGCATGCTGGGATCTAATGATGCTTATTACCCAGTAGAGGGACAGAGTTCCGAGAAACCTTGCCTTTGAGATCCCTACAGCTCACAACTGAAAGAAGGCTTGCGCAGGTGATGGTCAATTGCTGTGTGTAGCATCTCTGGTGGTAGTAAGAGCAGAAAAGGGGTTCCTGCATATGCCTGCCTGCCCTTGAAGTACACTCCTCCTATACAAAATGCTTAAAGGTATGAGGGAAACTGATGAGACAAATTAAGCGCAGATCTTCACGAGTTTTTGAATCTACACATCTGGCAAAGAAAGTTTAATCCGTGGGTTTCTAAAAAACTTATTCTTATGCATCCTAATATGTTAAAGTTCAAGAAAACTTTCCCTTTCCTTCCTCTCTTCCCCTCCCTTCCTCCTCTCCTTTCTTCTTTTCTTCTTCCTTCTTTTGAAATCTACTCCCCTTTTGAACTCTCTCCCTGGAAATCTCTCGCAATCTCTCTTCTTCTTTCTCTCTGTCAATAAGAACTTCATTGAGCTAAGTACTAGGCTCTCTAAGAACAAAGGAGTGAAGAAAGCCAAGTGTTGTGAATCCCTGAAACTCAAATGGCCTTTGAGTTTGACAACCCTGGACCAAACCCAAACAGGGCATAACTCGTGCAATCTCTTGCCTCCTATCTAGGTTACGGCCATTCATCAAAAAATGTTTCCGGGAGGTATTTATTTGGATTATGAGTCTTCCAATTAAATCTTCTTTGAGTTGTCATATGATGCAACGGTCCAAAGGCTGGGGATCCAAAATGGTAGTTTAGTCCTGAGACATCAATCAGAACTGTTTGAAAATTGGAAAACTGGTCTTTCCTTGCTTGTAAATGCTGTTCTTAATGCCCCCCAAACAACTGTTAAAAGTGTTCTTTGGGATTTGACTAAGATTCCTGGGGATTTAAGGTACCGGCTGCCAGATTTTTAAAATGCATTAATGTTTACAGTGATTATGATTACGAGATCTAATAATAAATACTTGCACATGCTGGAACACAGCCCAAATCCCACAGTTTCACAAGAACGTCTCAGCATAAAGCCACAGTTCTTCAGAAAGTGCCATCCAGGAGATTCTGAGAGCATCTAGGCCCACAGATTAGCCTGCCAGCAGGCTAATCAGATTCTCTCCAGACCTCAAATGCTTTATAAAATAAGGCAAGAAAAGCAACCATTTTAACTGTATCTTTTCATTTCTACCAATTTGGATAGGCTGCATGTACGAAAGCATTGTGTTTCAGATTCCAAGAAACATCTTACAAGTTATAGAAATAGTTGCAGTCAGAGGTGACTCCCAAGTGCTACTGCCCAGGACATGATTCGCTCCCATGTGCCATTGTGACCTTAAACACAACACTGAGGTCACTCTCACCACACTTTCATCTATCCAAGGATGTGGAGCTCATGTACTCAAAGGATCTCTGCTCCAATGAGGTCCAGGTCAAGGGCTTATTCATTGTAGGACAGATACCTCGCCTGAGCTGCCAGATCACATCCTAGGATTGAGTCAAAGTCCAAAGAAGCCAAGTTCTTCCAGCTACACAGAATACTTGTTCAACACTACTGTTATGGGCAGCATGAGCAGTGTGCCAAGTCCATCATCCTCCCTGGACTTTACAACCTAGTAATCCTCTGTACACACATAGAGGATGCTGATTGGTCTATTTTTAGAAGAAACCACACACACACACACACACACACACACACACACACACACACACATACACATGCACACACACAGGCACACACATATAGACAAACATAGCACACATACTTACACATACACATACAACACATATATAAACATACACAGAACTAGACACACTACACATACACACACACACATGCACACATACAAATATACATAAACACTCACAAACATACACAGACACACACACACACATACATACATACTAAAACAAACAAACAACCCAACTAAAAACAGGATTTTATACATTTTGGTGACATACTTAAATCTCAGGTACTAGTCAGTCATTGTACCATTTTCTCTTCCTGGTCAGGGAAAGGCTTTCCATTGTAAAATGTCTCTTATAAGGGCATTGAAAAATCTGACAGTAGGAAAACAGTTCAGAGACAACAGAGGTTAAAACTCAAAAGTCCTTTAAAAAAATAGTGGGGAAAAAAAAACCTGAGAAACTGATGAACTTTTAGAGCTCTCCAAATCTCAGGAGTATTGAGTGTCTCTTTTATAGGAGAAAGGACCAATCTGTACCCCACGACTAATACCGTGGACTGCAGAAGGCAAATGTTTACAAACTGTACGAGATTGTTTAATCCAAAACCTTTCCCTCCTGTCTCAGGATTGTATGTCTACATGAAGTTCAAAAGGCTTTTAAAGATAAGGTGGGCCAGCAAGCACCCAGAGAGCCAATGAGAGAGCTGTTTGCTTGTCAACCTGATATGGCCTGATTTTACTGATAGCCAATCCACAGTTTGAAAAGTGATGAAAGAAATTCTAGTAGGGGAAAATGTCAGAGTGATCCCTGAAAAAGACCACTGGCAGAAGCCAGAGGGAGCCGCAGAAGAACAAAACCTGCACTGTGACTCTTCATAGACCAGTGAGCGGCTGCACGTTGAGTTCAGAACTGGAGAATCTGATAGTGTAGTCTGAGCATAGGGGTGAAGTCTCTCACCTTCCTGGTTTTCTTTTTTTGGTGTGAGGAATAGTGTCATAAGTCCTTTCTGACTTGCATAGCTGTCAGATGACACATTTCCTTCGGTGAGATTTCTTTTTGAAGGAGGTAAAATACCTTATATTATTTGAAATTTCCATGGCTTTATGATGGTGTAATTAATCTTCAGGCGATTGTTCGTATTTTTAAAAGTGAACAGGTCTAAGGTTGAGGCAGTTCAGTGGTAGAGTGCTTACTTAGTTCGTGCTTCAGCCTCCATCAATAGCCATTGGTTCCCTGGTGAAGACCACAGCCCCATGAACCCCTCCACCATCCATGACTATGCCTGTACAGGTGAGGGAAGCTGATGTGAGTTCATTACAGCAACCTCCGTGCCCCAGCACTCTAAGTGTTCAGTTCCTCCTGCCTCCTTTACCACGGTGTTTCTGGAGCCTCAAGAGAAATAATATAGAAGAATTTAGGGCTGGTCACTTCCAGGTCACTAAAACTCAGCCCTTGGAGCAGCCGTTAGTCTTTGAGGATATTCAGTGCAAAAAAGCAATTTGTGCAACCAAGGCACACTTTCCTGTGCACATGCCTGCAGTAGCTCCCTGGGCCTCAATGCATTTCTTATGCTATTACTGTTCTTCATAACGACATAGGAACCTTATAATATTACTATTATTTCTCTAAGAAAGGAACAAAACTTCCAGCAACTAAACAACGCAGTAAAGATTGCATTATTTTAGTAGTGAGAGGTTTGAGCTTAGGTTCCTTAGTCTCCAAAGCATTTATCTTTCAAGTGTAAACACGGCTCTCTACAAGTCTACTGAAAGCTATGTGCTGTGGAAATTACATCACAGGGGACATTTGTAACTACTTTACTTTTTAGAGTGACAGAAATAGCTTTCTTTTAAAATTACCCAAACTACTTTCTAATGAAAGGAAATAGATTACATGACAATTCATCTGTATTATTTTATTTTTGTCAAGATTAAACAATTTTCATTAAAAACATAAAGGCCAAGAGAGAAGAAAATCCAAATGGGATAAAACAAAATCCAGAAACTTATTGAAGAGAAGATAAATAAATAAAACTGTGCCACAGCAAAGGAGCTTCCTGTCCACATTTGAGGAAATCATCCATTGATTCTAAGTCCATATTTAAACAGTAAGTATTTTTTTCTTATTGCCTGGAATGAGGGTGTATATCTCTAATTATAACACTCTGGAATCTGAGACAGACGAAAGTAAATACAAGCTAAGTCTGGGTAACCCAGTGAGACAGTCTCAAAGGGCAACAAAATTGTTGCATACAGGTTATTGGAAATGAGATTTTGGGGGGTATGAACCAAGAAACTGGCTGTACTATCTCCCTAATTCTACACAACCCCATTTATCATTCATGTTACAATTCTATTTTGTATCTAGTATCTAAAGTTTGGCATTATATTCTAGTTTGGGTATTCTACAGTGGGAAACACAACACATCAAATTCACCACTCACTATGATTCCACACCTCTGCAAGAAATAGGGAAGATTTTGCATTTGATTCCCTAACCCCATTGTCTTTAGCCCTTTGCATCCAATGTAAACACTCTAAAGATGGAACAAAGCTCTATTTGAGGACTCAGGCATTGGTCCTTATCAACATGGGTCTGATAGTTGTCTTATTATCACTGAAACTTCCAGAATAAGTAGCTTTGCCTGTTTACAGAAACAGATAGGAAGAGAGAGAGAGAGAGAGAGAGAGAGAGAGAGAGAGAGAGAGAG
>NC_034605.1:19921934-19929369 GCF_900095145.1 Mus pahari
GAAAGGAAGGAAGGAAGAAAGAAAGAAAGAAAGAAAGAAAGAAAGAAAGAAAGAAAGAAAGAAAGAAAGAAAGAAAGAAAGAAAGAAAGAAAGAAAACTGTCAAGGAATGCTGAAACATTTAGCTGGGCTATGAGCTGGAAACTGTAGCTAGCTGCTGCCATCTTTGATGGCATATCGCAAGTAAAGAACATGACACCTCATAGCAAATCTGTTCTTTCCACAGTGGCATGTGTATCCATTTGCTCCTGGAAGTGACATTGTACTGAATAGATGGCTAGAGCATTCTTTCCCTCTTTTTGCTTATTTCAAGTTTGTTTGGTTAGGAAGCCATGCCTGTGTAAGGAAACAGCTGATGGCTGTCCAGACTCTGAGCTCAGACACAATCCCTTCTAGTAGAGCAAGACCTTTTAGTTTCTGCATGTCTTCTAGTGCTGTTGCCTGTGCTTACTTGACAGCAAGATTGGAAACTGGATGTATCTGAACATGCGGAGCATAGGATTAAAGAGAAGAAAGGTGCACTGGGAATTGAACAACGTGGCATGAACATAACATCCATTTATGACTTTGGGAATGGAAAACAATAGACAGAAGTCTCAGCACAGGGCTGAGGTTTCCACTGTAGGATTCCCAGGATCATTAATGAAAATCGTGTGGCTGAGTAGTGTCACATCTGCTGAGAACTCGGCCTGAAGTGTCCTCATTATGCAAACGTTGGGAGCTCACAAACACTGGGTTGAATTAGTGTGCTCTTTTCTGGGTGCCAGTCCTTGCCTTGTTCTTTCAGTCCATCTATTTGAGCATGCGCCTTTGCTTTTATTTTGCTGTTTGCCTCAGGTTATTTTTGAGCCATCAAAGAGAAGGGCAAGGCACAAAAAGAAAAAAGAAAATAACGATGGCCATCAAATGTATTGGTTCCATTGCCATGGGTGTGGTACTGTCCTTTGTAGGAAGACGACTTAAATTGGGTTGTATACAGTGTGACAGAAATAAGTTGCCACCATTCCCACCACCTGAACGTGATTCTTAAAGGCTATCAGAGCCCATCATGACGAGCACTGGAGGAGTACTCAGAATGTGACTCTCTACAACACTGACACTGTCCACTTGTGAGCTGTCATGCACAGACTAGGGTCAAAGGCCTGAACTGCCCTAGAAGGCATAGGGTGGTGCTTATAAAACAGCATCTCTAGTACCATGTACTTTGAAAACAAAGAGCACTATTTAGCTCTCTCTCCTTCCCTCCTGGTCTGTATCTCTCATCACTCTGATGCCTCAAGTTGCACTTCTCACGTGGGCTAACAACAAAGGGGAAGGCTCCAGAGAATTTAATCCTATCACTGATGCTGGGACCTGGCTCAAAAACAAGGAGAAAATTCCCTCCCAGGATCTGAAGTGCTTTTCTTTTTCCTGGTAAGCTCACCTCAGCATCAGAAGTTATAGCCAAGGGTTTTCTTTGCTTCCTTTGGTTTCTTAGCATATGTGAAGGCACCAGGCAGACAACTCATTGTTCTCATTCAAAACTGGACGGAGATACAGACTGGAGTTTTTCGTTTCCTAAAAACCTATTATTCTAGATATTTTCTCATGAAATTTGATTAAGAAATAAAAACATCCACTTGTTCCTTTTTTGCTTGACCACTTTCACAAATTTGTGATCTACCTCACAAAGCCAAAAGGAATGACACACAGGAAAGAGGCGAGATTCTAAGAAGGGATTAAAATAAATAGGCTAAAATAAAAAGAGAACCCTTTTAGAATACCCAGAGGATTAAATAACACTTATGATTTGTCTGGTGAATTGAGTCCCTAGAGAAAAGTGTCAGGTTCTGGAGACTTTTCTCCAGTTTTCTAGGGAGAAGTTTTCTGAAATTCCCAAATGCTAGTTTACAGTATTTGATCTGTAGTGCCCTGCAGACCATTTCCCATGTGTGTTCAAGGCCCTGGGTTCAACACTGAAAAACATGAAGAAAATCAAGATCCACTAGATGGCTCATTTAGTGCTTATTTGTCTCACAAGCACTAGGACCTAAACTTGATCCCTGGAATCCTTAGTCAAGAAGAAAACCTGCTTCAACAGTCTATTCTCTGCCTGTCGACACATCTGTGCTATGGTGTGTAGGTGACTGCATTCATACACACACACACACACACACACACACACACACACACACACACTCGCACATACTCACACAGAGCAGGGAGGAAGAGAGAGAAAGAGGGAAAGATAAAATAAATTTAAAATCTTACACTTTTAAAGAAATACAATGAAACTCAGCATTTTGAAAAGGTGTTCCTCTTGACCATTTAGTAGGAATGATCTTTATTTTTAAAAACCTAGAGGGATATTAACAATTTTACTTTCCTAAATCATGTTGTACCTCAGGAGAGAAAAATCAAATGAAGTAAATGAGTCTTTGTGTGTAATTGAGGAATTTTTTTAGTATTCTTATTTTTTTCCAAATTCATTTTAGCACAGAATTTAGATCTCTTGCCTGTGGGAGATGGATGCTATGATGGGAATTATGGGAATAATAGGGCAATGGCTGTAACTGGGAGTAAGGGGGAAAGGTAATAGACAGTGAGAGAAAAGAATGAATGATAGCTAATAGTAATGATGTTTGAAAAACCCATACAGGAAGGTATTATTTTATAAGCTTAATTAAAATATATGCTATGGTACATAAGTGTGTACACATATATGTGTGTACGTGTATACATTTTAATATGTTAACACATGGGGTGATGGTGCTTACCTCCAAGAGCCACAGACTATATAACAAAATATTCTCAGTGCCAGACATAGGAAATTTCCCATTGCATTACTGGTCAGAGGAATATGAATACAAGAATCTTCTGATGAAATCTAGGCTCTGATCATTGCCTTTGGTTCACTTCTAGAACATGAAGGTGATAGTTTGTACATACTCATCCCAGGGAGTGGCACTGTTAGAGGGTGTGGCCCTATTAGAGTAAGTACATCACTGTGGGTGTGGACTTTAAGACCATCATTCTAGCTTCCCGGAAGTCAGTCTTCTCCTAGCAGCCTTCAGATGAAGATATAGAACTCTCAGTTCCTCCTGTACTGTGCCTGCCTGGATGTTGCCATGTTCTCATCTGGATGACAACAGATTGAACTTCTGAACCTATAAGCCAGCCCCAATTAAATGTTGTCCTTATACGGGTTGACTTGGTCATGGTGTCTGTTCACAGCAATAAAACTCTAAGACAGAAGTTGGTACCAGGGTCTGGGCTTTTGTTGTGATAGGCCTGACCATGTTTTTGTTTGGTAGAATGTAGATTTGGGACTTTAGATTTGGAAGAGCCATGAAATGTTATAAGTGGGGCTTAATGAGCCACACTATTAGGAATATGGAAGACTTTGTTGCTGAGTGATTTGAACTGTATAGACCTAGTCCAAGAGGTTTCAGTGGAGAACTTTATTATGTGGCCTAGAGACTGTTTTTGTGATATTTTGGTAAAGAGTATGGCTGCTTTTTACCCTTGTCTGGATGGTCTACCCGGGGCTAAGGTGAAGAGACTTATATTAATTACAGTAACAAAAGAAGTCTCAGAAATGACCATCATAGACTTTGTTCTCTGTTTAAGACTCATGAAGAGCATTTTGAATAAGCATAGGAAGCTTAGAAAGGAATAATATAAAACATGTGGTTTAATGGGACACCAGGAAGTGAAATGGAGCTGAATCCTGAGTTCAAGGATATTAAATTAAGGGAGTGGTGACCTTGAAATTATAAGATGAGTAAAACCTTTCCTCCTCAACTTGCTTCTTGGTCATGATGTTTTGTGCAGGAATAGAAACCCCGACTAAGACAGAGAGTGTGGCCCTGTTGGAGTAGGTGAGTGTGGGCTTTAAGACCCTCATCCTAGCTGCCTGGAAGTCAGTCTTCTAGCAGCCTTCAGATGAAGATGTAGAACTCTCAGCTCCTCATGCACCATTCCTGCCTGGATGCCACCATGTTCCCATGTTGATGATAATGGATTGAACCTCTGGACCTGTAAGCCAGCTCCAATTAAATGTTGTCCTTGTAAGGGTTGCTTTGTCACAGTATCTGTTCACAGCAGTAAAACCCTAACTAAAACAGACCTGATTGTTGGAGGTATTACAGACTTTGACACAGGATTTAGAGGAATCAAGTCAGAACTAATCTTGGAGCCTCTTCCTCAAGGACTGGACCTCAGAGTGTCAGAAGCTGGTCTGCAAGCTGTCAAAGTAGAGGAGTAATTGGTAGTCCTATCTTGCTATAAATCTCACAAACCACAAAAATAACCAGATATTAACAATGGGTCAACAGTGGTGCTTTTATCTTGGGGGTAACCAACAACCAAATAATTGGATGTAGGGCTTGCCCGACAAGAGACAATTCATGCTTGATACTATAAATCTAGCCAACTACTTATGGCTGAAGAGGTCATAAACCTGAGACAACCCACTACTGTCAGTTTCTTAAACCAATATGGTTTCCAACAGCATTATAAACATGTATCCTTATGTGCGCAGATGAGTCGAAGAGTAACTCCCACCCCTCATCAAAGAATTCTGTTTTTCAGTAGATGGAGACTATTCTAAAGATTCATAAAATCTTCAAATGTAGAGAATGAAAGATGATGGGTGTTCTAGAGCAGCTGATATGTCTGCAACACAACCCTGAAACCTAAGTAAGGCTCAAGGACTATTGAAGGAAAGGAGGTGGGAAGATCCTAAGGGCTAGAGAACTAGGGTACCTGCAGCCATACAGTATCTTCTAGACAAGGCAGGAAAGCTGCGCCATTGCAGGATCAACAATGGTTGTGGAAATAAGACCTATAGAATGACACCAAATTACATAGCAGCATGGACAGGGGAAATTTCACATGGTTCCATCCCTAGATAAAGAGTTGTAGGTGGTCATTTACTGTTGATAGACGAAGAATCAGTTTCATCTAGGGATGGACTGATGAATAATAGGATATTCAGTCCTAGGGAATCAGCCTGGACATTGTACATGCCAGCAATTCTAAATGAACTCAGAAAATTATATATACAGGTATTCACATGCATCTCTCTCTCTCTCTCTCTCTCTCTCTTTATATATATATATATATATATATATATATATATATATATATATATATCTTCTATGCATGTATGTATATGTGTGTATATGTGTATGTATATGCATATACACCCATATTATGTGTGACCATCTGTTTGCTCCTATGTGTACATAAAACTGTACTAACTGAAGAAGATGGAAAGGGGACAAGAAAAGTGTTGGATGGGGAGATAAAGAAGCAGAAATGATGTAAACAGTTCATACATGACATTTAAAATTTCTATTGTTATCCTTTACTCTCTTTTTGCAGTGCAGTCCTTATCCCTCGCTCAGTCCACTCTCTGACTGTTCCACATCCCATACCTCCTCCTCCATCTCCAGGAGGATCTCCCCAAAACCTACCGCCACCCCACCAGACCTCCCCACTCCATGGGCCTTCAAGTCTCTCAAAGGTTAGGTGTATCTTCTCTCACTGAGGCTAGACTAGTGAGTCCTCTGATGTACATGTGTAAAAGGCCTCATCCCAGCTGGAATAAGATGCCTGGTAGGTGGCTGAGTGTCTGAGAGATCTTGGGGGGAGGAGATACAGGTCACTTGAGACTGCTGTTCTTCCTATGCGGTCGCCCTCCTCCTAGGCTTCTTCAAGCTCTTCCCTAATTTAACCACAGAAGTCCCCAGCTTCTGTCCATTGGTAGGGTGTAACTATCTGCATCTGTCTATGTCAGCTGCTGGTTGGGCCTCTTGGAGGGGAGCCATGCTAGGCTCCTGTAAGCACACCATCACATCAATAATAGCGTCAGCTCTTAGAGCCTCCCCTTGAGCTGGATCCCAATCTGGGTCTGTCACTGGATCTCCTTTTACTCAGGCTCACCTCCATTTTTTGTCCCCGCAGTTCTTTTAGACAGGAACAATTCTGGGTCAGAGGTTTTGACTGTGGGATGGCAACCCTGTACCTCCACTTGATGTCTTGTTTTTCGACTGAAGGTGGACTCTACAAGTTCCCTCTCCCCACTGTAGGGCATTTCACCTAAGGTCCTTCCCTTTGAGTCCTGAGAGTCTCTCACCTCCCAGGCCTCAGGTACATTCTAGAGGGTCCCTCCCACCTCCTACCTTCCAAGGTTGCCTGTTTCCTTTTTTTTTTTTTTTTTCCTGGCCTTTAGGACTTCAGTCCTGTTTCCCACACCCAATACCTAATCATGTTCCCCTTTTCCCAGACAGGATCCTCCCACTCTCTCACCTCCTGTGATTTATTTCTTCTCCCTACTAAGTGGGACTGAGAGGGTCCTCATTTGGGCCCTTCGGCTTGTTAAACTTGTTGAGTTCTGTGGCTTATATCCTAGGTATTCTGTACCTTTTTGGCTAATATTCACATATTAGTGAGTACATACCATTGCATGTCCTTTTGGGTCTGAGTTACTTCATTCAAGATGATATTTTATAACTGGGCATTGGTGGCACACACCTTTAATCCCAGCACTTAGTAGGCAGAGGCAGGAGGATTTCTGAGTTCAAAGCCAACCTGGTTTACAGAGTGAGTTCCAGGACAGCCAGAGCTACACAGAGAAACCCTGTCTTGAAAAACCAAAAAACAAAGTAAAAAAGATGATATTTTATAGTTTGCCTGTAAAACTCATGTTGTCTTCATTCTTAATACCTGAGTAGTATTCCTTTGTGTAAGTGAACCACATTTTCTGTATCCATTCTTCTGTCATGGGGCATTGGGGTTGTTTCCAGCTTCTGGCTATCACAAATAAGACTGCTGTGAACATAGTGGAACATGTGCCCCTGTGGCATGGTGGGGCATCTGTTGGGTATATTCCCAAGAGTGGTATAGCTGGGTCTTCAGGTAGATCTATTTCCAATTTTCTGAGGAACATCAAGACTGATTTCTAGAGTGCTTGTATCAGTTTGTAATCCCACTAGAAATGGAGGAGTGTTTCTTTATTATTTATTATTATTATTATTATTATTATTATTATTATTATTATTATTATTATTATTTTCTTTATTTACATTTCAAATGCTATCCCGAAAGTTCCGTATACCACCCACCCCACCCCTGCTCGCCTACCCACCCACTCCCACTACTTGGCCCAGCCTTCCCTTGTGCTGGGTCATAAAAAGTTTGCAAGACCAAGGGGCATCTCTTCCCAATGATGGCCAATTAGGGCATCTTCTGCTATATATGCAGCTAGAGAAATGAGCTCAGGGGGTACTGGTTAGTTCATATTGTTGTTCCACCTACAGGGTTGCATCCCCCTTCAGCTCCTTGGGTACTTTCTCTAGCTCCTCCATTGTGGGTCCTGTGTTCCATCCAATAGCTGACTGTGAGCATCCACTTCTGTGTTTTCCAGGCACTGGAAGAGCCTCACAAGAGGAC
>NC_034605.1:19935305-19973504 GCF_900095145.1 Mus pahari
CTGAGTCTCAGTGGTCAGATTACTCTCTGCAGGGAAGCTCTCCTCTAGCAGGGAAGGTGCACAGAGGGCTGTCGTTCAGATCTGCCTCCTTGCTGAAGATGTAGGCCCAAAACAGGGCCTGTCCCAGGAGATGTGTTGCCTCTGCAGTTTATTCACTCACCTGCACTGAGGGACCCTGGACACAATATGACTCTCTCACCTGCTCTGGCAGACAGAGCCCTCAGGTGGTTACCTTTCCTCTGGTGAGGAAGGTGCCCTAATTTCTGGAGCCCGAAACAGGGTCTGTTCCAGAAGTTAGGTTGCTTCTGTCTGTCCCGAAGCTGTGTAGCTTCTGTGGTCCACAGTCTTGCTAGTGCAGACTGGAGCCTAAGCAAACCGGAGCAAAGATGTCCTTCCTACTGGTTCAGGCTGGGAGACTGCTCCAGGGCAGACACCCCTCCTCGGGTGGGAAAGGTGCCAGATGACTGGAACCAGAAACGGGATCTTTCCCAGAAGCTGTGTCGCTTCTGCAGGCTGCCCTCTCCCTGGCAGTGCACTGGAGCAAAGATGGCTCTCCTTCCAGCTCAGGCCTTGATATTCGGAGGAGTGTTTCTTTTCTCCACATCCTCTCCAACATGCACTGTCAACTGAGGTTTTGATCTTAGCCATTCTGATTGGTGTATGGTGGAATCTTAGGGTTGGTTTGGTTTTCATTTCCCTGATTAATAGGGACTTTGAACATTTTTAAAGTGCTTCTCAGCCATTGGAGATTCCTCTGTTGTGGATGCTCTGTTTAGTTCTATACCCTATTTCTTGATTGGGTTGTTTGATTTCTTGGTGGTTACCTGAGCTTGTCATTGATTCCAGAACCCAGAACCTGTTCTATTCTTGTTGCTGCATGCCCTTGAGTCCAGGTGGGTGAAGGTTATTTTCTCCACAGCTCTAATGTGGGTTACACTTACTGCATGCTGCATAGGGAAACTCATTTTTGCACTGACAGGTGAACTGCTTTGAACTGCTTAGCCTGCACCTGTGGAAATGACTTTCAAGAATTTTTAAAAATTGAATCTGGTCTAAGCTGATCGTTTTAAGAAAAGCTATTTAGTAGGCCCTCACTTGAAACTAGATGTCTAAATGTATTTGGCATTGAACCCAACCAGAGGCCATGGGGGTGTTAGAGCTCAGAGACTACTAAAGTAATACACACACACACACACACACACACACACACACACAGAGTGGTGGAGTTCTTTTGTTTTAACATCAGGAAAATAATGAGAACAACTCAAATCATGTGGGAACAATTCAACCCTGTGAGTTACTGGGACCATTGAAAGAGGAATATGTGATTTTCAAATTCTGTTGAATGAGGCAGGCATTTAGAATGCTACTGCCATGTTCAAATGCATGCTTGTGTGTTGGAAGTGTCCTCCACATATTAAATGAGAAGAAGCCCTCCATAGCTACAAATAGAAGGCTAGAAAATGTAAGCAGCTTGTCCTGTAGCCAATGCTCCAGATAGAAAGGAAGAGCTCCCAATACTGGAGCTTCCGTACTGTCAGCTGCATTGCAGAGGCTTGCTCAATTGTCCTCACACACTACATGTTGCAAGCAGCTGCCAGCCAGCAAAAGAGACCACAACAGGCACATTTGTAGACAAGATGACACCTGAAGAGGACTACAGAACACAAACAACTTCATGCAACGCCACTGTTTTCTTGGACTTGTCTTTGTCAAGCTGCCAGGGAGGCTTGCAACACGGAGCCAAGGGAGCAGGGGGCCCCTTGGAGAGTTTGGAGTGGGTCTCCGAGCATTTGAACATGAATGGGTGGTGATGTGGGTAAAAGGAAGAATGAAGACAACACTACTGTAAATGCCAGATTTATGGTTAAGCAGACAATAACACAGAGGAACGGAATTACACAATTTTGTAAGAATGGATCTTTAACTAATTTTGTAAAAGAAAAGCACAATGGGACAAGGAAAATCTATTACAGGGTATATCAGTCCACCAAAAGATGGAGAGTTGAAAAAAAATGTGTTCACTAATGATCAAACAAAATTAAAGTCACATGCCACACTGCAGTGGACAGGGCATGGCAATAGAATCTTCTCTGGTATATTAAAGGGAGTTGTTTCACAAAAGGTCTACCAAAGAGGAAAAATAAAAATTAAATAGAACCTACTCTTGTCTGAATAGCTGTCTTCTTGCAGAAAGAAAAATATAATTCAAGGTAAAAACTAATAAAGCTGTGTATATCTACTGAAATCCACAGAAGTCTCTGTAGGAGACATTCCTTATTATTGTCTCAATAAAGGAACCAATCATTTAATCTGTGTCTGGTTGTCAGAGGTTCAAAGTGTGCTATACTTTGTGCCTGAAAAAAGAAACTAAAACAAAAGATTGTATTAACTCAGAAGATATCTATCTATCTATCTACCTACCTATCTCTACCTATGTGTCTATCATCCATATACCTACCTACCCATCTCATAGCAGAATAAGGATTCACAAAGAGACTACATAGGAAAGCATTCGTTTAACTTTCAAAGTTGATAGTTTCTAGGACAGAACTGTAAACATGGTCTTTTGTTCTATGCACATAATTGTAGCTGTCAAAAATGTAGTAGCCTGGTTCTATGGATAGCATGAATTGTCTCAATTAGTTCTGAAGACAATGTGTGCATTCTTGTGTGTGTGTGTGTGTGTGTGTGTGTGTGTGTGTGTGTGTGTGTGTGTGTTTAGTTGTGGGTATGTTTTTAAGTAGTAGCTTAAGGAGCATTTTAGTCAGGGTTTCCATTGCTGTGATAAAACACCATGACCAAAAGCAACTTGGAGAGGAAAGGGTTTATTTTAGCTTATAACTCTCAGGTACCACTCCATTACTAAGGGTAAGTCAGATCAGGAACTCAAGACAGGCACCTTAAGGGATAATGTAGAAGCCATGGAGGAACAATGTTTATTGCTTTGTTCCCCATGACTTGCAGAGCCTGTTTTCTTATACTGTCCATTCACAATGGATGGGCCCTTCCCCTCCCCCCACACACAGTAGAAATAAAAAATAGCTCAGGGAATAAAGGGTTATTTAGCTAAAGATTTTCAGTTACAGTCTATCTCTGTAGGGAAGTCAAGACAAGGACTTGATGTAGCTATTTCTATCCACAGTAAAAGCAGAGCTAGAATGCATCCATGCATGCTTTCTCTTCAGATTGCTTTCTCTTATGCAGCCCAGGGCCCCAACCATGTTTTTTTTTGTCACCCACACTTAGGGTGAGTCTTCTCCCCTTAATGTGCCTTAGAAAATCCCTCACAAGCATACTCATGGATCAACGCAATCTAGATAATTCCTTATTGAGATTATCTTCCAAGATGATTCTAAATTGACTATTACTAGTTGTAATTTTGACAACTTAAAAATCACCATCACAGATGTGATGTGATGGAAGCCACTGGAGATGAGGTAGCCAGAGAATAACTTAACAACCTGTGTTCTGTATGCACTGTCCACACTTTACTGTAAGAAAAATGCACCCTGCAGCCTACTAGCAACCTATGACTCCCCCCCCCCCACCAGTATCAATCTACATGAACATCCAACTCCAAACAATGGCATAAGTTTCTGGTATTCTTAATCACCATCAAATACATAGATTCTATTCAAATGTATTTCCAAAAATTCCAGATATAAAGATACCAATGAGGCAAATCCAGCCTGAACTAGTTTTGGGCATGTGTATAAAAAGGCAAATTGTATCCTTTAGATGAACTTTTGGGAGAATCTCCTATTTACCTTTTTGTGTCTATGAATAATTGGACAAGCACTTGACTAAAATCAAGTATATGTAGGAAAGGACATGTGTAATAGAAAACTAAGTTTTTATAACTTAATCTGTTAATTAAAACAGACAGCCATCCTTGCTATATCTCATGGCTATCAAACTCTCCTATCATGAGCCCCATAATCAGAAGCCCTGAACAATATTCAAGTTGTCCAGTACTTTTCCACTAACTGAAAATTTATCTGACATGTCTTATGTTTTGTTATGAAAAGTTTCCTTGTTCATGTCACAGTTTGTGTAAACTTCTATTTCAATTCCCCGAATAAAAGGTCAAAACCCAAGAAATTCCTGGTCCAGATCCTGATTATAAGGATCATAGAACCTATACAGAGATGCCACATGCAGATCAGGAGACCCTAGGAATCATGTGAAGGGGAATCAAGGACTGTATTTTCCAGGTGAGCCCAGCTAAATCCATCCAATCTGGAGCTGCCAAAGAGCTATTCATGTATACAAGTTTATTTTGGACTCTTATTGCAGCCTTCAGCTGTTGCAACTACATGAGAGACCTCAGGGGACTCTTACCTGATTAGACCACACTTAACCCCACTAAATCCTGAGAATCAGTTAAATACATAGTTTATAAAGCAACAAAAACAAAAAATAAAGCAAGCAAGCAAGCAACCAACCAAACCAAACAAACAAACTAACAAAACCCCTCTAAGTTCAAGGGAGATCCGATAAAGGGGAGGATTGTGGGAATTATGATTGGATAATTAAAGAGTGAGCAAAGAAGCAGGTGGAAAATAGCTGATGGTGGCGGTGGAGAGGGAACTAGAGCCATGGAGTAAGCAGTGGCTTGACTGAGGGAGCTCCATGAGCAGGTTCTATACATTTTGAAGACAGATATTATTGTACAGACTGCACGTGAGCTATTCAAGAGGGAAGAGATTACGATGAGTGGGGTACACTTTTGATGTTGGGCCATGTTCAGGACCACTACATGGAAACCTGTCAAACTTCAGTTTGTTCCCACACAAAAGGGCTGGACAGGAAAGCAAAGCCTCTTATGGTGTGATGAGTGATACCAAAATGATGAGATACCACAGCAGAAAGAAGTGGTCAGTCCCAAAGGCTTCCTGAGCTGAGAGGTATGGTTCCAAGTTTCACAAAGGTATCTGTGGTCTCCCATGCAGGCATGAAGAGCTCCAAGCTGCTGACCTGACCTGAACCCCAGCTCACATCCTCAGCATCCCACATGTAGAGTCAAACACTGAGCCATTGTTTTGCTTTTCCAAGATTCAAATCCATTTAAGTTGGGTGGGCAGCTTCTATCTCTCAAATCCCCACAACACTTAAGTTCAATCACCCCTCTCCGATGCCCATGGTAACTCCCTACCATGAAAGCTTCCCAGAGTCAGCTTGAAGCTTCCCTTCACAAATCCAGGGGTGGTTCAGAGATTAAGGACAGCATTCCTATGTGTGAAAAGCTGCCTTGCTGACTGCCCTGTTTCCACAGGAAGCAATGCATTATTTCTCCATCTGGTATATGTTAAATAGTTGTGAAAATACAAGAAATTCCTGTGATTTTTTTTTTTTAATCTTGACAGTCTTTGCACTATTTTGGACTTTTCTGATTTGTATTATGACATTTAAGCTGTGATTAAGCAAAATAACATAATATAAAATAATTTTTAAAAGTAAAATTCGGTCACTCCGTGTGAAGCTTTCCTCACCCCTGTGCAAAGCTAAGGACGTGTTTATAAACAAAAAATGTGAGAAGACAAAACTGAAAAGTTTGTTTTTTGAAATTCAAGGAGTTGAAACTGGATCCGTCATTTTAAGTTGTTTTATAAATATTTTCCAAGCATTTGCTAAACCGGTTGGATTCTTCATATCACAGAATCAGAGTGGCTGACACTATGAAACATGGTACTACTCAGGCCAACTTCTTTGTTATCTAGGTGAAGAACCACATGCTCTAGAGCTTGTGAATTTTCAAAAGATCATGCAGGAAACACAAGGCACAATCAAAATTTCACAATTCTTAGCTCAGGATTCCTCTAATGCCATCATCTGTACCTTAGGAGCCAACGGCTACAACTCCTCTTCCAAGGGAATGAGATTATCTTGTAAAGGTAAGAGGTTAAGAAGTTGAGAAAAGAAGAGAACGAAAGAGCGACCCTTTACTGGGCCTTATTGTCTTCCTCTCTATGCTGAGAGCCTCAATGGTGGAGCATAGAAAAGAGCTGACATGATTGATCCTGAAAGTCATCCACTAACTATACTGTTATAGTTATAACTATACTGTTATAGTTATAACCTGTTACTATGAAGATAACATGGTCATTTAATTAAGTCTAAGCCTAATCTGAACCCTGATTTTTTTCCTCCTCTTAGGGTGATGTAGCCTCATCTACCTGTTCTCCAATCTTTTCATGTGTTAAATGGAAATAAGACCCAAACTATCTAACTCACAGGACTCTTGGAATGATGCAGATTAGCATTTCAAAAGCTAAGAGCACACTTGGCCCATATAAAACATCATATAGGTATCTGATCAATGAATCCTCATGTAAGTTAAGATTCACAGCACAGTTCCATTTTCTTGAAGTGTCTCTACCATTTTAGGATTATTCATAAGGCAAATCCTGCCCTGTGAGCACTGCCTTTTTTGCCCAGCTCGATACTACTAGGTCTAATATACCTGAATTTATTGTTCATAGGAAGAATCTGCAGCCAGCAGAGTAACCTTGTTCATGACTTAGAATTCCATGAACTCAATGTAGATATTTTTTATTATACATACACATGTTACCCTATGAAATGAACTGATATTTGAATTCATGAAGTTCATTCATGAATTAAGTCAATCTATTAGTAAATACTAAATACTCTCTGATGGCAAATACTAAGCTTTTTTATTAGCCTACATTTGTCATGGAAAGTAGTGGGCTCTTTAAGCAGAACTCTAAGCCACAGTCAGAAATACTCCAAGATCAAGAGTGTCAAATCTGGTTAAGAGTGAGTGGTGCAAGTTAAGGTAAAGAAAAAAACAGTAGTAACAAAAAGAAAACAGGACTAGTGGCTAGTTGAGGCATTTCCCAGCTAGTCGAGAAATGGAAAGAAATGCAAAAAATACTTAAAAATATGAAGCCATGATCAACCTGTAAGGATTGGCAGGATGAAAATAGGAATCTAATTAAAGTTATTGAAATCCTGAGATCTATTCAGATTAACATTGTTAAACCTAGAAGACTGGATTAAGCCTAGAGCCCAGCTGCAATACAGACCTACAAGTTGCCTTGACTACTGACCAGAAAGGATGGTCCGTAGGTCACAATTGGGATATGTATAGCAAAGCAAAATGGTACTGTGCCACCACCAGAGAAAAAATCCATGTAGTCCATCACCAGAGTGCTAGAGATCTCAACGGAACCACTGAAAAGGCCCTCAGCCAGGAGTCTCACAAGAAAGTCTGATACCAATGAGTAACAGTACCCACATCATTGAGGTAAATGGGGACTCTCATAAAACCATTGGGAGTCTCAGTTTCAGTCTCTCCTAGAAATAGAAGATTGGAATGAAACAGTATCTCTCGACATATTAATGTGTGTGAGGAATGTCCAGAATCATAACTCTATACAAAAACTGCTGGGAGGAGAAATATACTCTCCCAAAGATGAACTCCCTTTTTGTTTGTCCAGAATAAATTGGTTAGCCTTGAAAGTACATCTATATATGTATGCTGTGTAACAATAGTAAAGACAAGAGGCTGTCAACACGAGGTCGGGGTTATGGGAAGGGGTTTTGGGAGAGTACCTGGGAGGGTCTGGAGATGGGGGTGGGTAAAGTGATATAATTCTATTTCAATTAAAAACATATTGTGGGGGGAGGGCTGTGACTGAATGTTCTTCTGCTAGTGGCTGCAGGGAGACAATATGAGGACCCAAAGAGAGAAGGGAAAAAACATCTCTGGTTAAGGAATTCTGTTGAAGAAGGTTGAAGTGCTTAAGCAAGAATGTCACATTTGCACCCA
Source organism: Mus pahari (assembly GCF_900095145.1). Classification (NCBI taxonomy): domain Eukaryota; kingdom Metazoa; phylum Chordata; class Mammalia; order Rodentia; family Muridae; genus Mus; species Mus pahari. The sequence goes on from NC_034605.1 coordinate 19,943,104, forward strand.
GAACCTAGAAAAGATAAGGCTGCAGGATGTCTCTGGTCCACATGAGCCTGGGGACCAGTCAGTGACTCATAGCAAGCAGTACTGGGTTAACCTGAAAATAGGAAGACATGGGAAATAAATTTGAAAACAACTATACGGTTTTTATTTTCCCATGGCTGTGGATCAAGCAGTCTAAGAAATCCCATAGATGCTAAGCATGCCAAGGGTAGCTGTGGGCGACCACCTCTGGACATGAAGCTCCCAAAGAATAGCTGAGAGAGAGCCTCTGGGGGTCCCAGCTATAGCGTGCACTCTGTAGTCTCAACATGACATGTGGATAAATGTAAGCAGGCATGAAATCAGACACTTAAACCATGAAATTTGTTGACTGATGATTTCCACAGAGTCTCCCATCAGGCAGGAACATCAGGATGTAGCCTCAAGGTTCTAGCCCTTACCCCTGGAAAGAACCAGATAATTGGTTGTATTCTGTGTAGTGAGGGACAACTGGTTCAAATTTAACTGAAGATTGGAAATGGGTTCTGCCAGTTGACTGGAAATTGGCAGTTCTTTGGCCCTTCTACCTCCATACATGCTGCTCATTTGTCTTGGTCTCCATGCCTTCTGCAAGCCTTCAGGAAGAACTGTTTGCTGTGTTTGTATACAGCATATTCAGTGTCCCATGCTGGCAAACAAACAAACAAACAAACAAAAACTCCCTAAAAACAGTTGTTGCCCCAGTCTGACAGATCCGCAGAAATAATGTTCTTAGGGGGACAAGTCACCCCTAATTAGTTTAAAACAAAAGAGTATTGATCAGCAGTTAATAGTCCTCCGAGAGTCAGTCTTCCCACTCTGTGCTTTCCACATTTGAAACAGAAATACAAGAGAGGAGGAAAACAAACAAACAAGAACAAAACAAAGATAAGCACAAAACTGCAAAATCTGATTTCTAAGTAGTTTCCAAAAAGTTCAGTAGAGAGACTTAGCTCATACTGTAAAGCTAAGCTGTCCAGTTCTGTCTATGAATTGGATGATCCTCAAGGTCTGGGCAGAGGTTAGTAGATATAATTTTATAAATGGTCATTTTCATAATTATTTTGGGGCTATATTATGTAAAAAGACAGGAGAAAAAAAGTAGTATTTGAACCTCCACCTTTTATTCTGATTTCTATTTTGGATGGTAAGAGAACCCAACTGGAGACATAAGATTAAAAAAAGGAAGTTCTCTGAGGACCTTCCACCATCTAAACCAAGAAGCCATCATTACTTAAGCACCAGATGCCACAAGTAACTGCTTTTGCCCCCTCCATGCTCACTTATTAGTTTTCCCAACAAATGATCTGTCTCATTTCTCCGAGGGTTGAATGTGGTTGATGAACAAACACAAGGATGAGTAAGCAGGTGAGCAAGCTGACTGACTTCTTTACAAATACATAAAGTTAGCAGGTGAAGCCACTCCATCTCAAATACCTGAAAACGGTCACATATTAGGGCCATTAAGAGTAGGGAATGTATGCTCTGCTTGTTCAACTTAGAAGAGATAAAAGTTTCACATTCATGTGAAAAGTGTTCTGAGAGTGGTCCAGCCTAATGGGAGCTATTCATTCAGATGAGAAAGAAAATAATTTGTTTGTGAATTATATCTTGGGTATTCCAAGCTTCTGGGCTTCTGGGCTAATATCCACTTATCAGTGAGTGCATATCATGTGTGTTCTTTTGTGATTGGGTTACTTCACTCATGATGATATACTCCAGATCCATCCATTTGCCTTGTGTCAAATGTAAAGCTAAAGGCCAGTTGTGATGCTTCTGAATTCAAATTCATAAATTAATTGTTTTAATAGCTGAATAGTACTTCATCATGTAAATGTACCACATTTTCTGTATCCATTCCTCTGTCGAGGGACATCTGGATTCTTTCCAGCTTCTGACTATGAAAGGAAGACCATAGTGTGGATACTTCTAACCATCTTAAAAGGGGGGATAAAACACCCATGGAAGGAGTTACAGAGACAAAGTGTGGAGTAGAGACTGAAGAAATGACCATCTAGAGACTGACTCACCTGGAGATCCATCCTATTTACAGTCACTGAACCTGGATACTGTTGTGGATGCCAGCAAGTGCTTGCTAACAGGCGCTTGATATAGCTCTTTCTTAAGAGACTTTGCCAGTGCCTCAGAAATACAGAGGTGGATACTCACAGCCATCCATTGGACTGAGCATACGATCCCCAATGAAGGAGCTAGAGAAATGACCCAAGAATCTGAAGGGGGTTGCAGCCCCATAGGAGGAACAACAATATGAACTAGCCAGTACTCCCAGAACTCCCAGGGACTAAACCACCAACCAAAGAGCACACATGGTGAGACTCATGGCTCCAGCTGCATATGGAGCAGAAGATGGCTTAGTCTGACATCAATGGGAGGAGAGGTCCTTTATCCTATGAAGGCTCTATGCCCCAGTGTAGGGAAACGCCAGAGCCAGGAAGCAGGAGTGGGTGGTTTGGTGAGCAGGGGGAGGGAGGGAATAGGGGAAGGCTGTTTTTCTGAGGAGAAACCAGAAAACATTTGAACTGTAAATAAAGAAAATATCCAACAACAACAACAACAACAACAACAAAAACAATTTGTTCTATGGAGTGTCTCAAAAGTAGACAGAACTAAAAAAACAAAATATTGAGGAGCCCAGAAAGACAAGTTTCAGGGTGAATGTTTTCTGTATGTCTGGATTTGTGCAGTAAGATTCAGGGTTGACAATTCTCTGTTGTCTATTTCAAACATCCTTGGTATTAATTATTCCTCCCCGATAGTCTCCTCAGCCCTACTTTCCAACTCCTCCCCCATTCAGACCTCTGTCCCTGTTATTTCCCCTTTCCCTTCATATCACCTGTGTCCTGCTATCCTATTGTATGAATATACATCTCCATATACATATATACATATATTATAAATACACATTTATTAATAATTATTGTCAGTAACAAGATCAACAATTAGTAGTATGTAATTAATAGTATATTAATAAATATATTAATTAGTATATAATATATTATGTATAATTATGGAGATATGAGTATTTACACACATACATATATATTTATATACACATTCACATGGATATACACGTTTGTGTATAAGAGTTTAATTGGTGTTAGTTACCCTAACACAGTTAACAAGGCTTGTCCTAGAAACTATCTTGTGTCAAATATAAAGCTAAAGACCAGTTGTGATGCTTCTGAACTCAAATATTTTTCTAATGTTGAGCTGGGAAAAAAATGAAAAATTTTCCTTTGCTGAACATTACATTAACCAATTCTGAGTAGAAAATAAGTTTATAGTCTAAAAAAAGAAGAGATGGAGAAGAGGAGGAGGAGGAGGAGGAGGAGGAGGAGGAGGAGAAGCCAGAGGAGATGGTGGTAGAAAAAGAGAACAAGGAGAAAGAAGAAAAGAAAAAGAAAAGAAAAGTTACTCAAAACTGCATAGTTGTTAAAGAAAAAGCTCAAATGACTGAAATCTATGTAAGGTTCATGGAGACATATAACATGGCAGAATAAAAGGTTAGCTTATTCTAGATAATAATCAAAGGATTACTGATATGAAGAAAGTGTGAGGAGACTGAATTTGAGAAGTGATATAGAAAATGGGTGCTGGCTCTGTTAAGTAGATGGAGGGAAATAATTCCCAGGGTCATTGAAGTGCTAAGCCCATGCTCAAAGTTTTCACTGAATACAATGTTACCATTTCTCAGTTGCTTTTCATCCATCTGTATTATATAATTAACACTATTGTATTAATATAAATCACATCTATTTCTTGATTGTGTACACAATATTTGTAAAAAAACAGATTTTGTGAATTACTTGGTTAAAGAGTCATACAAAATCAGCAAAAGAAATCAAATGCAGAGATTCAGAAAACAGAATGGTAGATTTTTTTTAAAATGATCTTGATTAAACTATTGGGAGCCCCAAAATTAATATGAAAGTTAACATGTCATATAATATATGCTTAAGTGAAAGGGAATGACTCTGGGTGTGTTGGATTTCTGTGACCGTGAAATGATCTAACAAAAAACAACTTATAGCTGGAAAGGTTTCGTTTGGTTCACACTTTTGAAGATTCCAACATTGGTCTTATTATTTTGAGTCTAACAAGGCTTCAACAGAAGTATATATGGCAGCAAAAATATACAGTAGAGAAAAAAATATAAAAGATTTACTTCATAACCAGAAAGCAAAAGAGAAGGGTCAGTGACAAGGGGTTGTCAAGTCCCTTTTCAAAAACTCCCTGGGTTTCATGTAATTTTCATTTCTGCCTCATATAGAGGGGAACAAACCTTTAATGTAGAGACTTTTGACTCATCACCTTGTTCTCCACCGAGATTTCCTTGTACCTAAACTTTTAGAATTTTTTCTTTGTCAATTAAGCAATGAATCTCAAACCTATTATACTAATGTGAGTGAATAATGGCTATGAATCAACTCTTTTTCAGGCCTCTGCTTTCTGCCATAATTTCCATGTAATAATAGAACGTCCAAATTAATTCCTCTTGCCCTTAAATTATACCTGAAACCTAGTATAAACAAGAGCACCATCATTTTACTAGTTCCACTTCAAACTCAACAATGCAATTGAGCTCCATCTCATCCATTTATGCACTCCTTTTGGTCATTGTGACCTCTGCAAACCAGGGCTATCCTGACCTCAGAGCAATACTCCAGCCTCCTGTCTCCAGTAAGAATTGGCTTTTGCATATAGATTCTGTAAGAACTGTCTTTCCTTTTTAACTGGAAAAATGATCAGAATGCTTTAATTGACTATTTAATCCCAGAAGGAATTCTCTTTCAATGCATGGCTGCCAAGTAGATGAGCAAATCCATGACAGCAGTGGATAAAGCTGCTGCGAAGCCTGTGGATAAAGCACGGTCTCTAAGTATCATTAGAGGACACTGAGATGAGTACAGATTGATGTGATGGAAGGCACATGTTGACAGGACAGATGACTTTAAGCCCCTTCTGAAGGCCAAGGAGCTGTCCTTGTTTGTCTGAAGGTTATGGTAACAAGGCAACTTCTGATTGGACAAACTCATGTAATTGCTCACTGGACCTAAGAAAGATCAACATGAGCAGGCTGGCTCCCTGATTCTCCAGTGCAAGGTAATGAATTCAGTTTTAAGCATTATTTCTGTTCTCACACAAATGTACTTGCTTGCATCCAGAGACTAGAAATGAATGTCTCAAACCTCTGTACTGTTCCTCTAACAAGGGCCTGGACCACATAGGAAGCTCAGGCACTTGGTTTAATCTTCATCATTTTCTCTTAGATGGCATTTAATAGCCAGTCCTGAAGACCCATTACTCTCATCACTTTCTCATCTTTCCCATTGTTTTGACTCACCCCCAATTCAAAAGCTCTTTACAAGATAAGGTCTGAAAGTCATTTAGCAAGCCCATGTTAAAGGATAAAATTGCAACTAGGTTCGCCTATAGGTAATCATTTCCTATGGAATGGAATGGATGGGGTGCGACTAGATCTCGCATCAAACTGCAGAAGTTTAACTACTGTGGATATTGTTTCCTCAGTGGATGTAACAGATTCTTATTGGAAGATGGAAAAACTTAGCTTCAAAAATGGTATTTGTCATCATAGCTATCTGGCACAGAATTTAACTTATGTAAAAATTTTATGTTGTAAAACTAGAAAGAGTGTGTTGATAAAAGGGAAATATGTGGTCTTTGACGTCAGCCAGATGGAGGCATCCTTCAAGAGAATTTTAGTGAATGAATCTATTGGTGATTAGGGAAATTTCTAACATTAGGATGGTGCTTACACTGTTATAGGGACTTTTTAATAATATGATCAAGAGAAGGTAATGGTAGGAGTAAATATGATCAAAGAACATCGTTTGTGTGTGTTTGTGTGTGTGTGTGTGTGTGTGCGCGCGCGCGAAGAAGTCATAATGAAATTTTGTCCAATTCAAACATGCTAACAAATGGAATTATAAGATTATGTTCAGCATGCTATACAGATGGCTCAAAGAGCAACTGGTATCTTAGCCTGCCCTAATAATACAGTGGAGTCTGACTTGAGACTTCTATGCATGCCAATCATAAGGGTCAGCTCATGAAAGCAATAAATATGCATGTCCTTGAGCTCTGAGAGATGCATCCTTATCAAAGTCCTCAAGGAAGGCCCTAAGATCATGAGCATTTAATGCCTAGGTACATCTCAGAGAAAATAATTCACTTCATACTTAACACAGTCATCGTTGACAGCTTATCAACTAATTAACTGACCCATCTCTTCATTCTATAAAGTGCCCTTTGAGTTCTTTAATTAATACATATATTGAGCTCCTACTATGTTATTTGTTATTGATAATCAATAACAAACAAGGGAAGGCACTGCCTGCCTTTGGAAGCTTGCAGTTTGGTGAGAATGTCACAGAAATGAGAAGGTGTGTAGCATGTCACAGTGAGGGGGAAGGCCACCTATGATGAGGTTGCAGAGAGGGCTGCAAGCTATATCTGCCTAGGTAACCAAGGAACGCCTCAGTGAGGAGGAAGATGAATTAGATTTTTTTTTTCTTAAAAAAAAGTGATGTTGCTAGGTGGGAAGAAGATGTGCAAGGAAAATTATTCATCAAGAGTCCTGGCCTGCCAACCCTGAACATTGATGCCATCCTAATTCTAAAGTTCCATGGAAGAGACAGTAAGGGGACAGACAGAAGATGAAAAGGCCTAAAATAGGTGTTTCACATTTTCTCTGAATAGCAATCAGAGTAATGACATAACCAAATTGTTTTGTGAGAACATAACATTAGTGACAGGGAAAAGTGTGCTGCATGCCACAATAGTAATGAGGCAAGTAGGAAGATTAAAAAAAAAAAAGTGTGATGGGCAGGCAACATGGAGGAACACTGTACCACTGCCATCATTCTGCTTTGCAATGATCATTTTCTTGTACCTGAGATATTGGGATGAACTCCAATGACACAAAGCTCCCCTCAGCAGTGGTTTTGAAACACCCTTACTTAGGTTCTCAGTAAAATAAATAGGTCTTCATAAACAAAATGCTTCATGCTCTGCTACTGGATTAGGTAAAAATAAAAACCACATTAAATGAATGAAATAAATGCAATTTGAGACCCTAGGCAATCTAAGGCCCTAATTTCAGAGCCATGTCAATTCTATTTTTAATTTTTCTCTAGCTTCGACTTCACTACTGAAAATAAGAAGTTTCACAACTGATGTTCAATATAGCAATATAACTACACAAATGGCATGCAGTGCACATGTGCGCGCTTGAGAGAACTTACTGTGGACTTTGAATGATAACATGTCAATGCACAGCACTCAAGCAAGTACAGCTGATGACAAGGAAGGCAGCACGGGAATCCTAAATTTGTGAACTTGAAATTCCTCTGAGAAATGAAATCTGTGAAAAGGAAAAGAAATGTTGAAGTGTGATCCTGATGCAGCAAGTACAGGAACCACATCCTGCCTCCGGACAATGCACCTAGCAAATTCAATAGTCCTCAACTCCCCGTCTGCACACAGGTGAAGAGACTTTCATCTCTGAGCAATAATATGGATTCTTCCATCCCATAGAACAAATTTACACAATTTCTACGGAAGTGTATCTCACAGTATATCCTATCAAAAGAATATTGAAGGGTTGGTCTGGTCTAAACTGGAATCAGATACATGCACAGTAAGAGAAACTGTCCTTTAAGTGAACTTTCAGAGACATTCCCCATTTTGGAATCTAATGCCTCTTCACAACTGAGCATGGCTTTGATTACCATTAGGTGCATCACAGGAAATAGCATGAGAATTGGAAAAAATGGCTATGTCAACCTCTCAATCAAAACTCCTTATTCTCTTGAACCCAATACAATGAAACCCAAAATGACAACTGAGACAATTGAGAATCCTCATTTGTGTGGACTGTTGTGAATATTACTAGTGTGTCCCTCTATAACATGCACAATCACATTTCTCAGAATAAAGTTCACTTCCTACATTTGTATGTTTTTGAGCCTTGATTTATTATTATTATTATTATTATTATTATTATTATTATTATTATTATTATTTCCTTTGGATAAAAGGCTAAGAACTTAGAAACGCCAGCCACAGGTAAGATCACTGGATCAAGACTTCTCATATCTGGAGACATATCAAACCACACAATTCAAGATCTGTTTTTTTTTTTTTTAAATAATCATGTTTTTACATTATTTCTTCTCCCCTTTAAACACTTCCATATACTTCTCTTTTCTCTCTTTCAAAGTCATGGTCTTTTTTCAGTAATTGTTGTTACACACACATTCACACACACACACACACACACACACACACACACACACACACACATATATATATATATATATATATATATATATTCTTAAATACATAAATACATGCTGGTCAGTATGTTTAATGTTATTTGTATGTGTTCTGTGTATTTTGTAGGCCTGGTCATTTGATATTGGTTAACTAATTTGTGCATCCTTCATCCTTAACTACATTCTAAATATTTGTCCTTAAATCCACAGGTAGGTGTAGTCCTCACCCCTCATCAAAGAAACTTCTCTTAGCCACAAATAGAGACCACTAGAGAAAACCACCACTAATCATAATGCTGGACTGCGGAACCCAGTCCCAGTGGATACCTCTACAAAATAACTTCTGTAGCTAAGGCCCAGGAATAATTTCATGAGACAAGAACTAGAGGATTGTGGTGTCTGTTAGGACCATGTCTCCCAGTGACTCCAGAAGCCATAACATCTTACCAACATGACTGCCTACACATGAGCAGAACAAGAGGAACAATAGAAGTGTTAAGTGGACAGACGCCCTTGAAGCCTCAAACCTACACAAAGAAAGATGGCCAGCTAAGCCATGCTGTGAGCAGAAGTCCTTTGCTTCTGAGTGCACATAAACAATATTTCAACAAAGTGAAAGACAATGCACACGTATAAAGGAGATAGTTTCCAACTTCTAGTTGCTTTAACAGTGTGATTAGGTCTGCCCCCTGCCACATCATTTCAGTAATGTGTGTTAAATGGGGAGTTCTTTAGACACAGTTGTGAAATTCAATTTACTTGAATAGAACATGATAACCAACAGTTTGAAAAAGTATAGCTAGGATGCATATTATATTCTTATGCACCTTCTTTAAGGTCCTGTGCCTTTATTGATCAATAGCAGAATCCATGCCATAGTGTATACATACATTTTTCTCATTAGAAAAAAATGACACCGTTAACAATCTGAGTTTATAAGTCATCACAGAGGAATGCTTCATAATCTCCCACACTGTGCATATTTCCCACAGTGTTCTTAGAAAGAAGTAAAAATTTGTAACTGGAGATATGGCTAAAACAGGCAAAGCTTTATATACACACACATAATAATTAAAGTAAGAGGTAAAAACTAAGGCAAATGCCTAAAGATTTCTCTTTTTATCTCATAAGAAAAAGCATCTTTGAAAAAAAAAGTAATTTTAAAAATCAGATGCTTGAAACTACTTTCATAAACCAAATACTGTATTGTATGTATATATTGTGTATGTAACACTGGAATGGTCTCAGTTTAAGGAGTCCTTGGATGTGTGCATGTCTGAGCATGAAGTGCTGCATGACTGTGTTGCCTGCGTGGGTCACATATCACGTCTAGTTCCAACTCAAGCATCTGTATATCCCAAATATCTTATTCAGATCAGCAGAGTCTGTAGAATGAGTGGCATAATACCAGGTATCTAACAGTACATCTGTTTCCAAACAAGGGCCCTCAGCACTTCTGAGATGGCAGTTTCAGAGAGTTCCTAGTTGGCACTTGACCTTCAAGTGCTATGAGGAATGGCTGCATGTGTGGCATTACCCTGCCCTCAGATCCCTGCCTTTTACACTTAATCAGTCCTGGTTCTGATAATTGAGTTTTCCCAAGGGAACGGAAGGACCACTGTCTGTTCAGACTCCCATCTTCTAGACTAAATACGGCAGATGATGGGAAAGCCAGAAGCCTTGTCAGCCTGTTGTGACCTGCTCAGGGCCTCTGCTCTTCCAGTGACCTTGGATAGTAGTGATGTTCGGTAGCCTCCAAATTCCAGGGGCTTCTGCTTCTTACGAAGGACGAGCTCACAGGCATGGTCATTGTGTCATAAAGTCACCGATCCAACAATCTGCTCACTGATAACCTTGGCCAGCCTGGCTTTATCTGAGGAGTTGGAAGGCCAGTTAAATCTAAAAAGAAAAACACCCAACTTCATTTACACAGAAATTATAGACCAGTGAGACTACAAATATACACTTACACTTAACACTCTGAAGTATTTCCTTTTAAGCTCAAGCACACAGCAGCTGAGTTACTTAAAATTCATTCTCCTGCTGTAAAATGCCAAAAATGTCTATTGATTGTAGCCATGCTGGGAAGAATGTCATTTTCTTATACATTGATCTGGGGAATGCAACTTGGGGCACCCTATTTGGAAAGCAGTGTGACAATACCTCACCAAATCTCATATGTGACAACATTTTGATTGAAAAATTACACTTCCAGAACTTTTCCCTGTGGGATTTTTAAACATGTACTACCAAAGCTGAGTCTGTCTTTTGCTACTTTGTATGGAGTGCCCAAATATTAGTTAGATTTTCATTCTGAAAAGGAGTATGACACATTATTTAACACTTTGCACTAGCTACTGACAAAAAGTTGCCAAGGTATTTTAACAAGTTAAAAAATAGCTCTCAAAATGTATTTATATAATGGGATTATATTATATAACAGGCAAACCATGTGTTTGCAAAGTTACTCTCTCACACACATACACACACGTGTGAGCATACACATACATAAACATACACACATATACACACAGACACTAACAAGATGTATTCAATTCTGAGAGGTTACCTATTGTTGGCAGAAGTAGGATTAGAAAAAAAAATTTTAAATGTAGCCCGTATGAAATATTGAATTGTTTTATTTGGATTCAAATTAATATTCATGATATAATATCACAGGAAAACTAGAGGTATCTTCTCCGAGTTTGTGTAGTGTAGGGGGATGGTAGCTGACCATGTTCCCACTAGAGAACAGGGTTTTGGATGTGCCGTGTGAGTGCCACACACTATAAATGCATTTCCTTACATTGTTTATTTTCCTCCTTGTGCTTTTGGCATTCATAAATACACTGCAAATGTTTTGAGAATGGGAAACGTTCTCTTTGATCCTCAAAGTACTGAAAACCAGGGACGATTTCCAAGTGGAGTGCACATTAGAGATGGATCTTGAAAAATGAGAGTTTGTTAGCTGAAAAGAAATGTTCCTGCCAGGCCTAAGGTCTGGAAAGTGTAGTAACAAGCCATTTTAGGAAGCCACAGTGAGGCCAAGAGGGTAAGGATGCAAGGCAGTCGCAGCACTGTGAGCAGAGCCAGAACAGGCTGCGTCCTCTGCCAAAGCCTTGGCTCCTATGACAAGGCCTGCTGGAAAGCGGCATCCTCTTGTATGAGGCAGCTATGAAAATACATGTGAGTAGGGGCAATAGTGGAAATTTAGTTCAGGAAAATGACAGCTTTCCAGTGATTTCAACCCAGGAGATGCTCATCTCTCATAGAGAGAGGGTCACACAGGCTTTGGTAGCTCGAAAGAGAAATGAGCTCTCAGATCCTCATGTCAGTCTTCCTAGCTCCCTCCTTACTCATAAAGCATTCTACATCCTAGCCCTAGGCAGAGGCCACAGAAGGGAGTTGGTGATTAGAGTCCAAGACACCTCTGGCATTTCCCCTTCTGCTCTCATACACAATTTTAAGTCTTTCACCAAGAATAAGAAAGAGCCTTGCATTTTATGTGACTGCTCACAACTAATGGGCAAGGGTTTTCTAAGCTTTGAAGCTGGTATCCTGCTCAAAATGATTTCAGCACACTTGTTCATGGAGCTCTCAACTTTGCCTTAGCATCCATTTGATCGGGTTTGCTTCTGCCTTTAGTTTGTCCTCGGACACATCTCTCTCCCTTAGGTAAGCTGATTTGCTAATGAGGCAGACAAGCCCATTCATTCCAGCACAAAAACCTATAGGCTCACATATAGGTAAACTACCATTTCTAGACAAATTTTTCCAGGGCCAGACCAACTGTTCATTCAGTAACTGACTCCCAGGAAAAGAGGAGCCAGAAGCCAGAATGGGGTAGAAGTGGAGAGGAGGGGGAAGGGAGGGAAGAGGAGAGGAAAAAGATACTGAAGAAAAGAAAAGGCCCTTTGTTCAGCATTTTCCCAGGTCTATTGTACAAATCCAGTGCCAAATTTAAGCCTACCTATCAGTGTACAAAGACGAAAGCAGTCACAAGCCAGTGGAAGGAGACAGGCAGGAAAAAAATAGACAAAGAAATAAATATTGTATATGTCACGGTGATATGGTTATAAATGCATTGAAATAGGAAAGATAGCAAAAAGGGCTAAGTCTAGTGGGGAAGGGAAAGGGCAAGGCTTCCTTTTCCCAGAGAGTGGGGTGAGACCCAAAGAGAAATCTGAGAATAAATTAAAAAGCAAGCAGAAATCCTGTGCAAGAGCTTTTCAGGCCCCCAAAAAACTGTATGTGCAAAGGACCTGAGGCAAAGCTCCTGCAGGCATGATGGAGGAGGGGCTGGGGCCAGTGCACTGAAGCACAAGGATTCCAAGCCTCTTCATTTGGAAGGGGCAGTGCATTGCCTCCACAAATTTGTTCTTTGTTTCCGTTTGCCTTTCCAACAACACCAAAAAATGTTTCTACATGAAAGAACAGTTAACATTATTGCTTTTCATTTTCCTTAGAGAGGAAATGAAGTCTATAGAGATTAAATCAAAGGCTTAATTACAGATCCAAGATTATGATTGGTCTCAGTTTTATATACACTGTAACAAAACCCAGTGCCAGGCAAGTTCCTGCCTGGCCACGAACTGGGTCCGATAACCACATGTTGGCGGCTTCATGTTTTTGTTAAACATCTGCAGTTCTCCATAACAGAAAATGTCCCCCTGCATCCATCAATAGTCGACTTTCAAATTTTTTGATGTGGTTTCCGTTAAACAACCATTTCTTCTGTAGTGAAATTATGATATCATTTGTTTATTTTTTAATGCATCCAACAAATAGACCATAAATTATGTTCCAAAAATTGTTCAGGGAACTAAGATATAGCCCTGGATAAAATGAGTCTGTGTGCTGCCCCCATGAGTGCTGAAGGTTAGTGGAAGCAGCTAACATGCAACCAGTATTCCTATTATTGCATATTAGGGCAGAGTGCATAGTGCATGAGAAATTAATGTACCAGACATGAGATGGTTTTATTTAATTTTTCAAAATTTTAAGACTTAATAAAAGTGAAACAAAACAAGTAATAGCAGTAAATGTTAATACTATAAGCAACAAAACTTCTACATTGGTTTGAATTGTAACGCTTACTTTGGAAAAAATCAAACATGATACACAAAGTTGGGCTGTCAAGCAGACTATTCTGGCTGTATAAACTTTGCTCTTTAGCATGGAAAGCATTGGTGAGAATGAACATGGCAGGGCTGGAGAGATGGCTCAGCCATTAAAGGCTAGGCTCACAACTAAAAATATAAGAGAATGAACAGGGGGATTGGCATTCACTAGGTGAGAGTCACTGTCTCAGTCAGAATTTGAATCAAAATAAAATCAGGCCTCCTTTTGAGGGTAAGAGGAGACTGCTTTTTAGAGCCTCTCCCCCAGAGGAGAAAATGTCAGCAACTGAACATAACTAGAATTCTGGAGACTAGTAAGAAGTGGGCATCCTAGGCTGCCCCTCCCACTGGAATAACCAGATGTAACTTTTTATTTTATTTATTATTTTTAGGATGGGTGAGTACTTTGAAGTCACTTCTCATGGCCTTTCTTCTAACCATAATTGCAGTGGGGAACAATGGGTATCTTGGAATGAAAGAACAACCTCTCTCAGGACAGCCATCTACAACACCAGCCTACAAAGTGGAACCTTGGCCCTCTTCTGGTCCCTTCTGCCTGTTCCTGGCAAGTAACTGTGGGAGAGAAATGATAAGGTTTGTTGGATTTGGGGATTCAAGCTGAGGAGACTGGGAAACCAAAGGTTCGCCTGGTCACTAGGGTCTGATATTCCACCCTTCAAAGAATTTCTGATACAGGATTTTACCTTCTCATTATGTCAAGTCCTCAGTCAGAGCATCTATCCTTCAATGGTCACACCATGTATTGGTACCACTTGTCAGAGTCAAATCAGTTCTTTCTTCAAGTTAGGACAAGCAGCTCACCAGGACTGTTGTACTACCACAGTGCTAAAGGAGCACACTTTTTAATAATAGAGGAATACAAAACAATGAAGAGCAGAAAAGAAGACAATGCAGAAGGAGCCAATAGCCCGGAATCTTCTCCTAAACTCTCTAAGGTGGCCAAGATACAGGGCTCAGGAGGAAGCAATAGGAGAGAGAGAGAGAGAGAGAGAGAGAGAGAGAGAGAGAGAGAGAGAGAGAGAGAGAGAGAGAGAAATGAATAAGCTATTGGAATGGACCCCCAAATCCTCGTCAATGGTGGGGCAAGGGAGGCATGGATGAAGGTGTTCAGGAAGTTGTAGGTTTATTTGAAAAGGCATACAGCAGGTTGCATATCTGTTGCATAGAGGGTATGATGGGGGCTGTAGGTACTGAGATTGGAATGTGAAATGTTCTCTGCAGGCTATTAGAACTGTTTGGAAGGTTGACCGTGTAAGAGGACTCTTCCTCTGAGTTGCTGGAGGTGTTTCCTGAGGTTTGGCACCCTAGCTCTATTTCCTATCCATTGGCTGCTGCTTCCTGGCTAGAGATAGAATATGAATGTCTATGTCATGTTCCTGTTGTGTATGCTTGTCCTTCATGCTCGTTGCACTCTTCCTTCTCTGCTGCCACGCTGTCTCTACCTTACTGGTCTGTATCCCTGCCCCATTTCACTTGCCTCATTTCAGTTATTTGATCTGAACAATAAAATAAAGTACAAAACAAAATAGAATTTTAAAAAAAAAGTAGCCATGGACAAACTGGTTGGGAAGCATCAAAGCCATTAAGTTTGCATCCTAAATTTCCTATATCTAAAGAGCTTCTTGAGGAACTAATGTTGGAGTTCATCACATCAAAAACGTTTTCATGAAGATAAAAAGAAAATACAAAATTGAAGAAGGAAAAAAGGAAGAGGAGGAAAAACGGAATTGAGGAAAGGATGAGGAAGCAGGGGGAAAGAAACGGAGGGATAAAATGGCAGAGAAAGGGAGGAGAGGAAGGTCAGAGGAGAAACAGACACAGACATTGATATTTAGAAAGACTCCAGGTATTCAGTGTGGACTCCCCTAATCAGAAGTGTGGGATATGCAAAGCCTTCCTTGCCAAAAAGCCAACACTGCTGAAATGACAGAGTACATAAACCACAGCCCAGTCAACAGCAGTGTGGGACACCATCCGGCCACACACACAGAAAGCAGGCTCTCTGGACAATGTTATAGGAAGTAGAGAATTGCTAATTCTTAGAAAATAGATAGAAGTGGGGAGAGGTCTGGGAATTTGAGAAAAGACATTTCAAATCATTTTAGCTTGTCTAAACCAGATGGAAGAGACGTCCTTCTCTAACAGAGCAACTTGAGACAAAGCAGAGGCCTGCAGCACAGCAAACATTTGGGTAGGGAATAAACTGGGGTGCGTGTCCGGGGAAGCGATGTTACTGTAACCTGTGATCTTCTATCAGCATGTAGCAGGATGCTCATCGTCAGCTGACCTCCTCAGGAGTTGGCCAGTTGGCTGGGTATTTCTCAGTGAGGTGGCCCCATTCCAGGGTTGGGGATAGGAGTCCCAGGGTGTGGAGCTTCCAGTTGTAAAACTCTAAATATGGAGATATGATGACCCAGTTGAAACTTGGTAGTTTGTGGCTCTAGGCATTCCTCACATTAGATTAGCCAGGACCATGGCCTAGAAAGTGAGCTGTTTTCCCCATCTCAGTAGTATAAACTTTACCCAAGGCCTATGGAGAGATGTCCTAGGTCGAGGTTGTAGAAGGGGTGTGTTAGCCCAGGTGCTGGAAGACTCCCTGAGGACGAGTGTGAGAGCGACATTGCTGTTAGCAGATAGCAGCTTCTTGAGCTCCAGCGGACAGTCCCGTGGATGCTGAAGGGTTTGGGGAAAACAGAGGCAGAAGGAACATGGGCTTGCCTGTAGGCCTACCTGGTAGAAATCCCCAGAGTTCTCTTGGTGAGATATTCTCAAGACCTGGGAGGCTGTCAGTGGTGAGATAAAATAAACAATGTCACAGAGAGAGGGGAACAGAGAGAGGGAGGGAGATCCCAACATGAGCAGCAATAATGGTGGGATCAAGCTCCTTTGAGATTTTTTTTTTTATAGCTAATGAAGTTATTATAAACTTCAGTGGCATGCAGAATCCTGGACCGCATATGTATGGCGTGGGAGACTGAAAAGAATGGTTCGTGAGGAAAGTATAGTAACATAGCTCTAGGAAGCACTATGAGTCAGATCTAATTCCCAAAGAGTGAGGAGAAGGTATCTTATTTGAAACAATTATCTATCCTCGTGTTTTTAATGTGTGTATATGATGTCTACATATGTGTGATGTGGAGCGCATTCCCATGCTTACCTAGCAAGTTCATGAAGGTCAGAGATGACTTCAAGTCTTGATCTTTCCCTTCCCCCTTGTTGGCAGCAGGTTCTCCGAGTTTGCCATTGCATTGTATATACAAGGCTAGCTGGCTTGTTTGTTCCCATGGGTTCTTCTCTTTTCCTTTCCCATCTTGCATTAAAGGCAATGGAATTACAGACACGAGCTACTTACTGTCTGTATTTTACAAAAATTCTCCGAATAAGAATCTAGCTTCTTACACTTAATGTGACAAGCACTTTACCCTCTGAGCCACTTCTCCAACCCTATCCTAATTTTAATTAAGTCACTGCAAACCAGCTAGAGGTTACATAAGCCTGTGGCTTCTATTGTGACTGTAGAAGGATCATGTTGCACAGAGGAAATAGATCCAGAGTCAGACTCAGAATGAATCCTGGAGTTACCTACTGACTAGGTGTTAGTGTTGATAATAGCATAATCTGTAGCAGAACCCAGTGCATATTAAGTGGTAAGTAAATGTTGGTCATTGACAGGCTAGCTGGTCATATGTCACTTGACATATGTCACTGGAAGCCTCTCTAGGAGAAGCAGGGACTGAATTATAATCTGATGCACAAAGCAGAGTTCATACCTCTTTCTGTTAAAGCCCTCACCTTGAGGGCCCTTCTCCAGTCTGGATTTTCTTTCAGCACAGTATTTTCTGCAGAACTAGCTATTTTACAAACACTGCTGCATTTTCTTGCATTCTCATCTGGGAACTTTCTGAATATCCTGTCTTAACTGGTTAAGGCTAGGCAAGTTGGGAGGATTCACCAAACCCAGTGCTGGGGAAGGGGGTTGGAAGCTAGCTGTTGTTCTATATTTTAATGCTTTCTGATCACATGACTTTCTGTCTCCACCTTTTTTTTCCCTGTACAGAACTGTTTGTAATAGAAGTTTTGAATGAATTCTCACAATTTCTATTGTGTGAGAAGGGATCTCTGGAGCTATCGCTTACTGAACTCCTCTACAGTATCTCCGGGACCCAGTCAGCTCCACAGCATTTCTTCACATTTGATACCCACTCTGCTTAAAGATAAAGATGCTGCTTTTTTGGCACTTGGAGTTGTCTGTAGGAATGGAATCTTCAGTTCTTTAGCATTTGACACAACACCATATGCCTTTTCCAGAATTTCCTAGCATTCAACTGCTGTTCAATTGGTGTCTTTTCCACAAGCTAAGTGCTAAGATTGAAATTATAGATTTGGTAATAATTCTGTTTCTTCCATCTTTTTACAGAAACAGAACCATTTTTATAATAACTTCTGGGTTATGGGTATCTGAGATGGTTAAAATGTAATTTTTATTTTCTAAATCAAGTGGACACTAGCAGGAGCCAGCACCTGGTTCCTTCAATCCCAAACACTTCAAAATAAACAAAAATTGTGTATGGTCATTAAAATTTAAAATATCTTATTGGAATATTTACTTGTTCTGATAAAAATGTCTATTATCTTATAGATTTTTAATTGCCTTAATGAAGTATTTTTTCTTTAATACATAAAATATTTTATACATGTACTTCAATTCCCTTTTCACATTTTATGTTTTGAAGATCTTTTTAATTACACATAATCAACACATATTCAGCACTGAAAAATATTTAAATTCACTTGATACTTTCATTTTGCCCATGTATCCAACCATCAAATGCCAGCATTCTTAGTGGAATTCTAATAATGTTGCAATTCTACTACTACTACTATTACTACTGTTGCTACTACTATACTACTATTCTAATAGAATTACTGTTATATTATTACCAAAGCAAATACCTTCTACAACTTTACTGATATTCCAAATTTAATTTATTCAAATAAGAAATTAACTGATTATGATGAACCTACACCCTGGACTGTGAATCTACTCCCAAGAGATGTTATAAGCTAATGATTGTGTTAGTCTTCTCTGATGTTCTTATTAAGGAATCAGAACATCAATACATTTTTATTAAGTCTCTGAACTTTTTTTTTCTTCCTGTCCATTCCCAAGCCTGATTTAATATATCATATTATATATATGTATGATACATTGTGCATAATTGAATAAATACAACACACACCATAACACTTCCTATTATTGATTCTGGTTATCAACCTGAAGCCATCTCTATACCAAGCTTATTGCCTGAAAGTATATGGAATGAGTGCAACTGTTTGCTGCCTCTCCCATGCCCGACTCCCAGCATCGTGCTGAAATACTAACCTTTGAAGGTATGCTTATTTGATGTATGCTTTGATGGTATGCTTATTTGTAAAGGAATCCTTATTAATGTAATTAGGCTAAAATGGTAACATGAGGCCATTCAGGATTGAGGCAGGTACTGAACCTAACAGTGTCCTTGTAAGACAAGAAGACAGTAGGCAAAAAGATAGAGAAAGGAAGGTGGTTATGTGTTGATGACTGGAGTGAAATAGCTTTAGAACAAGTCAGGCTGAAGAAAGCCAAAGAAGGTCAAGTAAGTCTTAGGATGTCTAGATGGCTGACATCCCAGTGACATAGGGGTTGAAGGGACAGCCTATGCTGAGTGTCATTCCTGTTTCTGGGCTCTGTGAGGGGAAGGATAGTCAACCTCAGGACAAAGAACAAACATTTGCCAGCTGTCAAAGGAGCAGCAAGAGCTACAAAAGAAACATTCCTCCCAGTGTCTTGCATGAAAGCTATGGCTTTTGACAGCCAGAGCCTAGAAGATGGAATCTGAAATAAAGGTAGAAAGAGGCCTTTAAAAATAAGGAACAAAATACCCATGAAAGGATATAGGTACAGAGACAAAATTCAGAGCTAAGATGAAAGGATGGACTATCCAGAGACTACCCCATCCAGGAATCCATCCCATCATCAGCCACTAAACCCAGATACTAATGCACATGCCAGCAAGATTCTGCTGAAGGGACCCTGATATAGTGGCCTCTTGTGAGGCTATGCCAGTGCCTGGCAAGCACAGAAGTGGATGCTCACAGTCAGCTATTGGATGGAACCCAGGGCCCCCTATGGAGGAGCTAAAGTACCAAAGGAGCTGAAGGGTTCACTCCATTCTTGAAAGGAGGGTAGACAAAAACAAGTTGGAGTCAACCATTTCAAGGATATAAGCTTACATACATACCATTGTTGGCAAGTACACCCATATATACCTATGCACATGCATGCACAAACACAAATGCCACATATACACACAAACACACAGATACATAAATACATGCATCCCCTCCACACCTTATTACTATTCACATTTAATTTAATAGTCATTCATTTATGTGTATATATGCATATGTAAGATTTTATACATATGCAAGTATAAAATAAGTACAAACATACACTATATTATACTCAGCTTGCAAAAATATCCTATTTTAAGAATTCAATGCTTTTCAAACTTTATTCTTGAAAAGCCACCTTGATTACCATGTCTATGCCTAAATTAGTAGTGTTACATGATTAATATAAATAATTGTCATATGGAAGTGTGTTCTTTCTCCACATCCTCGCTAGCATCTACTGTCAACTGAGGTTTTGATCTTAGCCATTCTGACTAGTATGAGGTGGAATCTCAGGGTTGTTTGATTTACGTTTCCCTGATATCTAAGGACGTTGAACACTTCTTTAGGTGCTTTTGGGGCATTTGAGATTCCCCAGTTTTCCCCTCTGGTTTATTTATACTTTGATTGGCTCTGTACCCCATTTTTAATAGGGTTATTTGTTTCTCTAGAGTCTAACTTCTTGACTTCTTTGTATGTATTGGCTATTAGTCCTCTATCGAATGTAGGGTTGCTAAAGATTGCTTCCCAGTCTGAAGATTGACATTTTGTCCTATTGCCTCACAGAAGCTTATTATTATTATGATTATTGTTATTGTTATTTTAAAAAACCCCTCACATTGTAGAGTCAGAACTAAACTACTTATAGAAGGAATGGGCTGTCTAAATAAAAGCTGTGCTGATACTAATTTAGTTGTATAAACAGCTAGTTAAATTATGAATCCTCACCTTCTGATTTATAATCTCAAAGATTGCCAGCCTTGCTGCTGTGACAAGCCCATGCAGCATGAATTTCTTGAATACCGTGCACTGGACTAGACACTGTGGATAGACTCAGAATGTTAGATGTATACTTTAAGGGTAAGAGTACTATGAAACTTTTGAAGTTATGGTTAAAGTTGGAAAGCATTTTTACATTGTTTCCCACTCAAGTTCTTGCAAAGCACTGCCTCAATTAAAACAGGTGGATATAAATGTTTCTCCATGTCATTTATAGTTGTATTTGGAAATTTATGTGAGTTATAGGTGACTCAGTATACTCTAGACACTTGATGCTGTACAAGTGGATGTTTGATATGCAGAACACTGCACAAAACAAACTTTTATTAACCCTTCTGCTGCCAAGGTCCTTGGTGTGTGTGTGTGTGTTATGAATGTCTTCTATTTTGTACATGAAAATAGCTTCAGATTCATCTGATGACTATACTCTGAACTGTACTTCATGAATTATTTAATATTCATGGATCAATATATACCACTTCAAATACTTTGACTACTATAAACCCTAATACATATGCATATTGCCCAAATAATTGAAATATGATTTTGTTAAACAATTTCAACTTTAAATGTATTTTTTACAATTTTATAAGCTCTTAGAGAATATCATATATGCTTTGATCCTATCATGCCTTTTCCAAACATCTCCCAGATCCACCCCCCTGATTTATCAAACTATATTCTTTATTAAAAGTCAATCCCAGTCCAATTTGTGCTGCCTGTATACTCCTGGATGTATGACATTCCACTAAGTAGAGACTACATTTGAACCCTTTTGTTTAGGAAATGACTTTCATACAGGATCCCAGTAGCATAGGCTTATGTTCAGCATTTAATAAACAGAATCTCATAAAACTAAAAAGCTTCTTACAGCAAAGGATATCATCCTAGTGAAGAGGTGGTAGTCGTTTAAACCAAAGGGCTTATATATGGGTACGTACATACTTTATGAAGTTTCTATAGTAGCAGGCTTCCATGTGACAATTTCAAAATGTCTTTAGTGTTTAGTTTCTCCTCTCTGTATTCTGTCTACCCAGTCTCCTCTCTGTATTCTGTCTACCCTGCCTTATCTCAATTTAAGCCTTTATTGTCCCTTTAGTGCCCATTAATCCTTATTCTATTTTATTTCTCTCCCCTTTGGTGAAAGCACTAAGGACATTCCAAATGAAACACAAATATACGAAGGTACAAAGGTAATATCCACAAATGAGAAGAGGCATGCTACACTTGTCTTCTGGGTCTGGGCTACTTCACTCACAATAACTATTCCTGGTTCCATCCATTTAGCTGTAAATTTTATAACTCCATTTTTCTTAATAGCTAAATGCTAGTTCATTTTGTAAAAGTACCAGATGTTCGTTATCCATTCATCAGCTGGTGAACATTTCCCGGTTATTGTGAATAGAGTAACAATGTACTTAGATGATCAAGATATCTCCTTAGTAGAATGTTGAGTCCTCTGGGCATATGCTTAATAGTGATATAGCTAGATCATGTGGCAGGTCTATTTCTAGCTTTTTGAGGAACCTCCAGACTGATTTCCATAGTGGCTTCACTAGTTTTTGCACTCCCACAAGCAGTGAATAAGTATATGTCTTTCTCCACATCCACGCCAGTATTTGTAGTCATTTGTTTTTGGATCTTAGCCATTCTGAATGGGGTAAGATGAAATCTAAAAGTAGTTCTAATTTGCATTTCCCTGATGGTTAAGGATTCTGAACATTTTTAAAAATGTTTCTCAACCATTTGTATTTCATCTTTTACGAACTCCCTGTTTAGCTACATGTCCCATTTTTTAATTGGATTGTTTGTTTTCTCAGTATTTAGATTTTTACTTTTGTATGTACTAGATACTAACCCTTTTTCAGATGTATAGCTCTAAAGCTTTTTCCTCATTCTGTCTGCAACTCTTCACTGAAATAATGGCATCATTTGCTGTTCAGTATTTTCTTAGTTTCATGAGGTTTCATTTACTAAATATTGTTGATCTTATGCCTGTGCTTCAGGGGTTCTTGTTCAGAAAGTCCTTACCTGTGTGGATGAGTTCAAGTGTGTTCTCTACTTTTTTCCTCCATCTGATTCAGTGTGTGGTCTTGGGTTGAGGTTCTTGGCCCATTTGGAATCCACTTTTGTGCATGCTGAGAATTGGAGAGTTTCATTATACTACATATTGTTATCCAGTTGGGCCAGCATGGCTTATTGGAAATAATGTCTCTTCTCTGATGGGCAGTTTTGGCTTCCTTGTCAAAATCTAGGTGGCTTCAGAAGAATGGGATTATGTGTGGTTACTCAATTCTATTCCACTGATCAATGTGTCTACTTTTATGCTATTATCATAGTGCTTTTATTACTATACCTGAATAATTTAACCCAAAATCTGGTCTGATGGTACCTATTGCTGTTTCACTTGTTTCATTATTTTACTTTTGTTTAATTGTTCAGTTTTGTTTCCAATAAATTGGATTTTTGTGTTTCCATATTGTGGTTGGCTTTGAATGAAAAATATCTTCATAATCTTGGGCATTTAAATACGTGTTCACCAGTTGGTAGTACTATTTTTGTAAGTGTAGTTGGTGCAGACTTGCTAGTTGAAGTGCTTCACTGGGGGAAAGGTTTTGGTAGTAAATATCCTTAACTAATTCTAGTTTGCTTTCTACCCCTCATGCTTGTAGTTCAAAACATTAACCCCCTCCTTCCTCTACCTCGTGCTGTGTCAATCACTGGCTGTCATGGTTCCCTACCATGATAATCTCTTATTCTTCTGAGCCCATACAATCATTTTTTTCTATAGGATACCTTGATTATAGAGTTTTATCACAAAACACAAAGTTAACTAACACACAAATATAATTTAATATTTTTTGATGTTTTTTGGAGAATTACATCGTAATTTTGAGTGGGATTGCTTTAAATCTGTAGATTGCTGTTGACATGGTGGTCATTTTAGCAATATTCATCCTATGGATCCATTAGTGTGGGAAGAGTTTCTATCTTTCAATGTCTTCTTCCATTGCTTTTTTTCAGTGTCTTATAGTTTTCATTGTAAAAGTCTTTTACTTCCTCAGTTTTATCTCAAGTTATCTCTTAGGCTAGTATGAATGGTGATGTTTCCTTGGTCCTCTCTCAGTGTGTTCATCATGTGTGCATAAGAAAGGCTACTGATCTTTTATGCATTAATTTTGTATTTTGCTACATGGCTAAATATGTTTACCAGCTATTGAGGATTTCTGGTAGGGTTTTTAGGGTCTTCTATGTACAGAATTGACTTATCTGCAGACAAAAATACTTTGATTCCCTCCGTTCCTAAAATTCCTTTCAACTCTTTCACTCATCCTACTGCTTTAGCTACACCTTCAAGTACTATATATTGAACAAAGTGTGGAAGTTTTGACATTCCTCTCTTATTTCTGGTTTTAGTAGAAATTCAGATTTTCTTCATTTAGGATGATGTTGGCTGTATGCTTACCGCATATTGACTGCGTCGTGTTGTGATATGTTCCTTTTGTTCTAAAATTCTCTATCACTCTACCATGAAGATATTTTAAATTATGTCAAAGGTCCTTTCTGTATTAAATAACATAGTAATGTAGTATCCACATTTATCCACATATATTTATGTGGTTGTTTATGTTTATTGATTTATGAGGGCTGAACAATTCTTGCATCTCTGTAATGAAGTCAGAGATAAATACTTGATCATGATGACTGTGTACTTGTATTCAGTTTTCAAGTATTTTATTGGATATCTTTTGCCTTCATTTTCATTAGAAATTGACCTAGAATTTTCTTTTTATATTGGGTCTTTACTCTGGTTTTGATATCAAGATTATATTTGCTTCATAAAATTAATTTGGATTTAAAAATGTTTTGCAGAATAATTTGAGGAGTATTGGTGTTTATTTTTGTTTTAGGTCTTGTCGAATTCTGTACCAAAACCATATGGCCCTAGGAACTTTTTTTCTTGGTATACTTTTAGTGGCTGGATAGCATAACTTTATTTAATCTATTAATTTATCTTGGTTTATATTTAATATATCATATCATAATTATAGAAATCCATATACTTAAATTCTTTAGTTCAGAGGACTTTAACTTTTAAAATATATCCTTATGGTTTTCTGAATACCTTCAGTATTTGTTTTAATTCCCCTCCTTGTGTCTCTGTTTTTAAAAATACATATCCTCTCTGCCTCTCTCTTTTGGATAATTTGAATAGAAGTTTATCAAACTTGCTAATCTTATTAATTTTATTGATTTTTTAAAACAAGATCTATTTGTTAATTTCAGCTCTGATTTGAACTCTCTGTTTGGGGGAATATTGTTTTTTTCTTTTCCCCCCAAAGCTTTCAGTTATATCATGTGGCTGTTAATTTGCTATTTGAGGTATATCTCATTTTCCCCTTATATGTACATACTTGGTGGTATAAATTTTCCTTGCAGGACTAACTTTAGGGTGTCTTGAAGATTTGGGGTGCTTTCTATTTTCATTTTCTCTCTATTATAGAAGATTTTAATTTTTTAATTGATTTTTCCCCTTAGTCCAAGCAAGTTATCAGTCCAAGTAGTGTATCATTAGTTTGTGTGCTTTCTATTATTTCTATTGCTGTTGATTTTCAGGTTTAATCCATTGTGCCCAACTTCGTTTCGATTTTCTCATGTTTCATGACATTCACTTTGTGTCCTAATGTGTGCTTAAATGTGGAGAAAGTTCCATTGTATGCTGAAAAGAACGTCTGTTCATTAGTGTTTAGGACCTAACCTTTAGGTGGTTTGTTCTGTGGATACCTATCAGAGTCACTTGCTTTACTATGTCATTTAATACCAGACTTTTTTTTCAGATTAGTTGTCTTTCCAGATGACTTGTACATTGGTGATACTTCAGAGTGGAATATTGTCATCACTGAATATCACTGAACTGGGATCAATCTGTGGTTATAGATATAATAGCTTGTCATAAATATTTACAATTTATTAAGTTTATTTTAGCTTCACAGAAAGAAGAAAATGTGTAGCGGTCCCCTTCATGAATTCAAACACAGTTTAGAGGTCTGACGGAACTTCTGTTGCCCAGGAGATTAGAGGGAACATAGAAATGGTAAATAACAGAAGGGCTAAATATGGAGCCTTCCTTGCAATGCACAATAGGCAGCTGGAACATATTTTTTTGTATTCTGGTAAACACAAAACAGCCAGAAAATTTTGTCTTTAGACACTATGATTTTGGATTATCTGTAAATTTAGAAGTATAAATATTGGAGGATGGGAGAAAGAGAGAGAGAGAGAGAGAGAGAGAGAGAGAGAGAGAGAGAGAGAGAGAGAAAGTAAGAAAGATACATACACATACTGAGAGAGGAAAGGAGAGAGGGAAGGAAATGAGGGAAGGAGAGACAGAAGGAAGGGAGGGATGGAGCAGGAAGCAAGAGGGAGTAGACTTTACAAAAGACTTCAGCCAATGTGACAAGTGTACACTCTACAATTTATGTCCAGAATCCTATCTCTGAGAATTTACATGATTCCTGGAATATAACAGTACATGCTTACCCAAATGAAATTAATATAAACTGACCTCCTGCCATGTGGCCAATTATAGCATGTTCCTTTGGAACAAAAGAGGATTTAGTTTGCTTGTATTGTATCCAGATATTATCTATTACTGATGTTCCCAAGCTCCATGTTATCTAAGAAGTTTAAGAAGTGTTGTGAGCAAAGGAATACTTGCCTGTTCTTACAGGAGATGTGGCTCTTCAGGGTGGACAGTGTTAGATCTGTGATCTCAACTTAATTTGAAAGCATTTGAAGGTGTGCACTTAGTCAATTAAAGAACCATCTTTAACAGCACACACAGCAATTTGGAAATAATGAAGTACTAAGTGACACTTTCTATCATTCTTTCCTTAAGTTCCTAAGGCTGTACCTTAAGTATTCTTTCCAAGTTTCTTCTTAGTCCTTTCCATGCCACCTCTTTCCCTGGTACAGTTCTGTAATTTAAAGCACACATGGTTTGTAGCAATAAATTGTCTTTAAGTCATGGGTAGATTTTTTTTTTCAGTGTGGGTGTGTGTGTGCTTAGATGGAAGTTGTCCTTCAACTTTTGCTCTTTGAGGTGTATAGGACTCAGATTGCCCTCAAGGTACAGCACACTTCTCCAGGCCACCAGGCTCTGTGCAAATCACACCAAGAACTTCTGGTTCATTTCCTTTAGAAATGATCAATCAGCGGAGTCATATGAGTTGGCGGCCTCATTCAAATGTTGTCAGTACAAACGCACAATATTAGGAGACAAAAATCACCACAGGTCCACATAACCAAATAGAAGCTTCATTCTCTTTAACAATACAACTGCTATGCTCAGGACCAAACCCCATTGTTGTCTTCATTTTGGCGCCTGGTTATTGTTTGAAATCTCATATACTGAATATTTTCATTTCCTTCTTCTATTAGACTTTCCTCTACTCTCACCCTTTCTGGATATGGTTAAAACTTGACTGATTTATGAAGCTCTTTAAAATGCTTGCTGGTGTGCTTTTGTGGGGGTGTAGAGCGCTGTCCTCGTTTATTGGTGTATTTCATTGGGTGTGCCCATGTTAACATTTTTAGTATACTTTTTTCAGAAGGTTGAAGGACTCTGTGAGGCCATAGTGTTGCGGTCTGTTAATCCTCACCAGACCCTCACAGGATTCCTATGTGACCTTTCCTCCACTCTCTTTGAGTGACTTGGCTTCTTTAACCCTTAGAAGGCTGAGTGCCGTAGGTCCTAATTTGGAGAGAATGATTTGATGTGAGTTGAAAGTGGGTAGGTGGAAGGAGAACCAGAGGCATCATTCTAACAGGACATGCAGAATAGTTGCTATAAGCAGACGTCTAAAGTTCTATCTTTGCAAAATTCATGAAAAGTAGCTTTGTTTTATATTTGGTTGCCAATGAATTAGAAGTTACTTTCTTGAGTTTCATATTTATTGATACATTTTTTTTTCATTTTAAAATTTAGTTCTTCAAAAATATCCTACTCATGTTTTCATCATATTCAACTCCCCACTCCTCCTTTATACATTTCGCTTGCTCTTGTCTGTCCCCTCCCATTGTGTGTGTGTGTGCGTGTGTGTGTGTGTGTGTGTGTGTGTGTGTGTGTGTGTGTGCACCATTGAGTCAAATTGTGTTGTTGATCATATATTTTTGGATGTGCGGATTTCCATTAGAGCATAGAACTACGTTTTTTAAATTTAAATTTATTTTCGATTCATTCACTTTACATCCCTCTCACTGTACCCTCCCAGTCACCCTTCCCATAATCCTCCCCCCATACCCACCTGCATTCCTCCTCTGAGAGGGTGGGGACCCCCACCCTGGTACCTCAAGTCTCTGTGAAGCTAGGTGCTTCCTCTACCACTGACATGACACACGGGAGCCAAGCTAGAGAAACATATCCCATGTACAGGCAACAGCTTTTGTGACAGCCCCTGTTCCAATTGTTCAGAACCTATATGAAGACCAAGCTACACATCTGCTACATATGTTCAAGGAAACCTAGGTTCATCCTGTGTGTATTCTTTGGTTGATAATTCAGTCTCTGAGAGCCCCAAGAGTCCAGGTTAGTTGACTCTGTTGGTATTCCTGTGGAGTTCTTACCCTCTTCAGAACCCACAATTGTTTTTCCTATTCTTCATAGCCAGGCAGGAAGACCAGTGGAGTGACAGAGACACCAACCCAGCTGCACAACTTTCAACCCCAAATTTATCCTGTCTACAAAAAATGCAGGCACAGGGGGATGGAGCAGAGACTGAAGGAATGGTCAACCAGTAACAGGACCCAGTTGAGACCCATTACATGGGTAAGCACCATTCCACAATACTACTAATGATTGAGGAGCATATTGTCCTCTGAGGGGCTATGCCCAGCAGCTGATAGATACCCCCAACCAAACAGTGGGCGGAACTTGGGGACTCTTATGGAAGAATAGGGCTACATTCTAAAAGTAAGTCTTCCTTCCCTAGCAGCTGTCAGTGGCCAATATCTTCTCAGCTAGTGGTGGGACTTTAGACCCTTCTCTCCCTTCTCTATGTTGTGCTTTGGTCTGGCGTGAACTTACATAGGTCTTGTCTATTTTGTAACAAACCACTCAGAGTTTGTATGTGCAGGTAACCTGTTGGGGCTGGAAGACACTTTTCTTAGAGATATCCAGTGTCTATATTTTACAGACATTTTTTTCAGTGATCCCTAAGCCTTGCTTGGCAGGAAGAAATGTGATATAGAACCCCATTTTTATTTTCACTTACAGATACATTTTTGTCTTAATTTCTGCCAAGCAGCTATGTTGTTAGTCAAATGCTCTATTGGCTATGACTGATTTAGGGGTTTTGTTCACATCCTCTAAGTACATACAATAAATGAATTCATTAATGACATTTATAGTATATTTGCTCACTTATATATTTCTGTCATACAGTTTGAAATTACTTATAAAAACTAAAAATGTATGTCTTGGACACCCAGTGTTATTGAAATATAAAAAATGTTCTTGGGTGCATCTAAAATTCATTGTGAAATGATGGGAAAGAATTTCATTTTTATTATTCTTATCCATGATCATAATAACCTACCATACACACCACACCAATCTTAGGCTTTGAAAGAATTTTAATTGGTTACTGGTAGTGGGTGGTGGGTGGTGGTGGCAGAGGTGGTGGTGGTAGTAGAGTTGTTGTTATCGTTGGTGGTGATGGAGTGATGGTGGAGGTGGTGGTGGTGGTGATGGTGAAAGTGAAGGTGGAAGGGGAAGTAGAAGTGGTGGTGGTGGAGGTGGTGGTAGTGATAGTGAAAGTGGAGCTAGAGGTGGAGGTGGTGGTGATGATGGTGGAAGGAGTGGTGGTGGTGGTGGTGGAGGTGGAGGTGGTGATGATGGTGGTAGTAGAGGTGGAGGTGGTGGTGAGGGTAGAGGTGAAGGTAGTCATAGAAGTGGTGGTGAGTGTGGTGGTAGTGGTGGAGGTGAAGATGGAAGTAGAGATAGAGGTGGCTGTTGTAGTGGTGGTGATGGTGGAGATAGAGGTGGTGGTGATGATGATGATCGTGGTAGAGGTGGAGGTAGTAGTGAGGGTGGAGGTGGTGGTGGTGGTGGATGTGGTGGTGGTGATGATGATGGTAGTGGAGGTGGAGATAGTGGTGATGGTGATGATGGTGGAGGGATTGGTGGTGATGGAGGTGGAGGTGGAGGTAGTAGTGGTGGTAGAAATAGGGATGGCAGTGGTGGTGGTGATGATGGTAGTGGTGGAGGTGGTGATGATGGTGGTGGTAGAGGTGGAGGTGGAGATGATGGTGGTGGTAGAGGTGGAGGTGGTAGTGAGGGTGAGGGTGAAGGTGAAGGTAGACATAGAGGTGGTGGTGGAGGTGAAGATGGAAGTGGAAATAGAGGTGGCTGTGATGGTGGTGGTGATAGTGGTGGTAGAGATAAAGGTGGGGTTATGATAAGGTGGTAGAGCTGAAGGTGGAGGTGGTGGGGATAGAGGTGGAGGTGGTGGTGGTGGAGGTGGTGGTGAGAATAGACGTAGAGGTGAAAGTAGAGGTGGTAGAAGTAGTGGTAGAGATAGAGGTGTGATGGTGGTGATAGTGATGGTGGTGATAGTGATGGTGGTGATAGTGACGGTGGTGATAGTGACGGTGGTGATAGTGACGGTGGTGATAGTGACGGTGGTGATAGTGACGGTGGTGATAGTGACGGTGG
>NC_034605.1:19973664-19992250 GCF_900095145.1 Mus pahari
AGTGACGGTGGTGATAGTGACGGTGGTGATAGTGACGGTGGTGATAGTGACGGTGGTGATAGTGACGGTGGTGATAGTGACGGTGGTGATAGTGATGGTGGTGGTGGAGGTGGAGATGGTGGTGAGGGTGGAAGTGGAGGTGAAGGTGAAGGTGGTGGTGCTAGAGGTGGAATTGCCGGAGGTGATATTTTCTTTTGTAAATCATGATTTTTTCATGCATCCAACATTGGTCTTGAACTGGAGTTCTTTCTGCCTTTGCCACCATTTATGTCTTACTTTAAACAGTTTGTTTGTTTGTTTGTTTGTTTGTATTTTTGTTTTTTGTTTTAATTTTAAACTTCATTATAAAAAAATGCTCCTGACAATAAGCACACATGACTTTTAAAATTGTATGCACTTAGAGGTCAAATGATTCCAAATGATTTGGTATTCAAGCACAGCAATCACATACCCTAGTCTCATTGTTTCCCCTGCCCCTTCAGTTTAATACATTTCAGTGAACAAATGAGTTGCAAATTATCACTTAACAGGGAGTATACCTGGACAATTAGGTGCTTGTACTGCCGTGAAATGGAAAATATGCTAAAACAGTTATCATAATTGTCATTTCTAGAAATCGTGAAACAGTTCACAAAAGAGCAGAGGAGCCATTTTAAAGCCTGTAAAGTCATTTTTAACAGTGGGAGAGCTATTTGGATATTTTCCTTCCTGTTGGCTAAAGTCCACTATAATGGCTTATTGGAACTCCAAATGTTTTTTTAATGGTAGTTGAATTTTACTCTAAGAATCATATTGCCAGAAATCATATATCAGATTTATGGGAAATGAAAATTAAATAGAGCTGATACTTTGGCTTACATCTAACCTGAAAAGTTCAGAGACATACATTGCAAATAACAAGAAGAGAAGAATCTCACCCTTTTCCCTTTTGTTCCTGAATGGGGGGCACAGCATGCTTGCCTAGTTTGGGTAAGCAGCATACGTACATGGGCCAAGCTTTGTTTTAGAATTTTATATGCAGTGTTACTGCTAAATATGGAAAGGCTGAGAGCATGGGCGATAGATGCAAACAGTGCAAGCAGGTTGACATCACTGTTCATTCCTACCTGCTCCTCGGGGCAGATGACCTAGCTTCCAAGCATCCTGATTACTTCATTTGAAAGAAGAGGGTAATATTAATTGTTCATGCTTTGTCTTGACTGTGGTGAATTGCATCCTGCTCAGTGCTAAAGGCTTGGTTTCTGAAATATTATTATTATTATTATTATTATTATTATTATTATTATTATTGGTAAGTTAGGCAATCTTAATAGCTATAACCTTATGTAAAGTTCTTATGTTATTGGGAATATTCTCTTAAATAGAACTGTGGGACTCTTATCTCTTCTTTTGCTATCTGCTTCATGTTCAGGATGCAACACCTACTCCAATGTATTCTCTTGCTATGATCTACTGATTACACCTTCTGTAAAAGTTAAAGGCATTGGGATTACCCAACCACGACCTCTGAACCTCCAGACTTGACTCAGTTCTATTTCAAAAGTAGTCCATTGGGGCATTTTTGTTATAATACCAGTCTGCCTCTTAGATTTTCTTGAAGATTAAATGTGATAAGGCCAATTTAAACCTAGTTGTTCAGAACCTTTGTCTGGTAGGAAGTGCTACAGATTTTGAGGTCTGTGGTGGCAAGGAAAAGCAAGAAAAAAAAAAAGAAAGAAAAAGGAATGATGGATGGCAAGGCAATGTCAGTGCCAATGGTCATTAGGGATAGTATTGTTTCATCTATAAATAACTGCTTTTATAAATGAGAATCAGAGGAATGCTTTTTTGACCCGAGGCATTTAAATTAAAGTAAATAAATTTTAGGTTAAAGAAAATCGTCAGGACATGCAAATGCAAGTGTCTTCTATAAAGAAGGATGCTTGCTATTAAATTCTCTAAGTGACATTAGTTTGGTGATAATACCACGACTATGGTACAATAGGGAAGTCTTAAGATTTACTCTTATTTGTAATGAAAATGTTGTTGTTCACAAGTAGACCATTAATCCATGGTATTTCAGAGAGATGTATATGTGATTAAGTCAAGAGAAGTAGTCATTTAAGGCTATGGCTTTATATTGGCTTAACAGGTAAGAACACTGGCTGCCCATTCAGAAGACTCAGATTTGATTCTTAACACTTAAATGGTAACTCCCAACTCTCTGTAACCCTAGTTTCAGGAGCTGTGCAACACACACACACACACACACACACACACACACACACACACACACAGGAAAACAGCCATACACATAAAATAAAAAATGCCTTTAAAAGATATGAGTGTATCAGGTAAGAATTCAGTGCTTCAATCACCTTTTTCATCCAGGTATTATTTTAAAGCATTGATAAGGCATTAGAAGTATTTTAAAACCTAAAGTCACTGTAAAAGTACATGGGACGCACTGCAGAAAAATTTAAAACATGGCTAATAAAAAGTGAAGTTATCCTTAATACTTTAAATTTTGCTTCTAAGTTAGCACTTATTTGGGCTCAGTATAATACGACAATTCTCTTGTAAAATTTAGTTTATACTTAACACACTGAAAAATAAATCATTCTCTATTCTTTCATTCTCCCCTGGAGCCATATTATAAATTAATGTAACTTATTTAATTTTATGAAACACTTTGCTTCATTGATTCAATTCCCCAGTTAGTTATATTGTGTGAGTTCTCTCTATTATTTCACATATTTCACCATTCAGGGCGAAAAAATCTGTAGCAGATAACTTTGTAGTAACCTATCATTGTTCTCGTCCATATATTTCTGCAAACTAAATTGGCAAGTTAAAGAGTATCCAGATTTCCATGACTTTTGCTATGTGGTGATATATTTGCAAATGTTTGATTTATAAATAGTTCGCAACTCAAGCCCTCATTTTCCCATTAGTATTTCCATTAATGTTTGGCTTACATGTATTGGTTGGCTATATGTGTGCTGGAGTGCAGGCAGACCTGCGGATTAGCTTCTGAGTGCCTCAGTGTGTAGATGTCTGAAGAGCTACATTTTTTTTCACAATCAGATGTCCAATATTCCTAGGAGAAGATATAGCAGAAAGCTCAACCGAGAGCCTCAGTTGGCATCAGTGCATGAAACTGAATTCCATACAATGTCAAATGTCGTAACAAATAACATTCTCCCCCAAAATGAATCCTACCCAAAGCATACTTGCTTTCCTTAACATGTAAGGAAGTCATTTAGAAAGCCTGACAATGTCATGGTGTTGTTCACTTCCCTGCCAGCCCTTCAGAAGATGTAGATGAACTAATGGGTGGGAATTTGGAATCATTATCCAGAGTGATCTTGTATGAAGAGTAATGCGAAGCCTGAATAAGATAGAAGTGCTCATGGGTGTATGCAGGACAACAAGGACCTCTTCAGGTACACTGAGGACAGACACTGTGTGGCACACAGGAGGAAGGAACTCTAAACAGAGCTGGAAGACTATCATTCTTTTCTTTAGCAGAAAGACTGCTGAAAGAAAGGTTTCTTAATTACACCATTTTTTTAAAAAAAAAATATGATAATGGGAAGTCATAACATTTAAGTACTTGGTATCTGAGCTGGCAGGAATGTTCACACATCCTGGTTTAGAAAACAAAATGGCATGCTATGTGCTGAAAGTTTAAGGGAGCCCATTCCTTGGGATTAAAAAGTTGTGTGCTCCCAATGGAATTCAGCTTTCTGTTTTGTTTTGTTTCCCAAGTGAGGAGCGTCGTTGTCTGAAGAAAAGCAAAGGGGAGAAGCTTTAAATGACTGATGAAAAGGACTGGGAAAATGTTTTGGACATCAAAAAGCTCTTACAAAACATGCTATTAATGATTTAAGTGTAAACGAATAAAAAACACATGGATAACATTTTCTTTTAAAATACCCTTGGGTTTACAAACTTAAGGGAAAAGTAAATGGCCAAGAATGCTTCAGATTTTGTGCAATGACAACAACAAAAGCAGAATACGTCTTGAGAAATTTGGGACACCCCAATTTCATTTGGGGCTTTCTGTGCCCAAATGAAGACGAGCATTTTGATGACTGAATTCTCCTGTATCCAATAGCTCTGGTCACCTAACTACCTCAAGGTATGACGACCTCTTCACAAAATGTACACATTGATATCAGACTTTTGGAGGAACGCTTGGGAGGACTTTTACTGACAACACTGGTTGCATTTCCAAATTCCCAAGCTACTTGGAAATCCAACACTCAGCTGGAAGTTACTGCTGAGGACAGAGGTAAACCCAAAATAGAAGAGGGATAAAGGTTGTAATGTCTTATATGTGTAGTCCATTTTCCAAGCTTGTTATTGTGAAAGTACTTGTAACTTGGATGTAAAATAATGAGAGAGCATGAAGATACATACACATATCGTTGCCAGCACCAGGCAAGCTTCTGTTCATTTTATCCTGTGTAAACAGCAAGGATTCTGATTGTACCTTCTAATTCATATGTGATAAACACTTTGTACTCCTTCAGGAAAAGAGTCTGTCTTAGCTGCAGAAGCTGCAAAAAGTACCATAAGGAGTTTATCATCACTATCAGTTTTTCTACTTGTGTACAGAAGACCTGCATAACTGAGGTGTCTTAATTACGGTTTTACTTCTATGAACAGATACCGTGGCCAAGGCAGCTCTTATAAAGACAACATTTAACTGGGGCTGGCTTACAGGTTCAGAGATTGAGTCCATTATCATCAAGGAGGGAGCATGGCAGCATCCAGGCAGGCATGGTGCTGAAGGAACTGAGAGTTCTATATCTTCATTTGAAGGGTGATATCAGAAGACTGACTTCCGGGCAGCTAGGATGAGGGTCTTAAAGCTCTCACACTCAGTGACACACCTACGCCAATAAGGCCCCATCTACTCCAACAGGGCCATATCTTCTAATAGTGACACTCCCTGGGCTGAGCATATACAACCATCACGTGAGGCCAGCTGGCATTTTCTTCAAGATATAAGAACATATTCTCTTTGATATAATGGCGCTGTCTTATCAGTGAAAAGTTTCATCCTCAGTCTTTTGTTACCAAATAACAAAGGTGGTTTCCTCAGTTAAGTTAAAAACCATTTACTATTGTCCATGCAGGGCAGTTTCTAGAAACACTGGAAGTCATGGAGTAGCCTATTGGCTTATATGTGAAGTGTTTTTTGTGTTTAAAGGAACAATGGAACATGTAAATCCAGTTTAGAAGTATGTAACTAACACTGTATATTACCTGAATATTCAGTATTTGTCACAGGCATTAGGCAATGGAAACATTCAAATAACCAGCACAACTTTTATTAATTTAGAAAACATCTTTTGTCTTAAGTGGGTTTCCACTTAGCTGATTTTGCTTCAGCAGTGCTCATGGATATACACACAACATTGGGATTGAAGCACGTGTTCTTATTCTTAGGCACATCATAAATATTTAATCTTCATTTTCCTTCCACTTACCTGTTCCATGTCTCCCAGAGAATGTCATCAGTGCATCTCTCATTTCTCAATGACTGTCAGGTCCTCCAGTCTGTTTCAGTCCTTAACTGATTCTAGCTCAGATGAAATTGTGACACATGGGACTGAAACTTGGCCACCATGTTTAATATCAGCCCAGACCTGCCTGACCATCACTGGTTTTTTCGTCTCCCTCTGTCTCTCCTTATTTTGGAAGTACAGTGGTTTTGCTAAACATAATTATCTATATTGGATAAGATATCAAAAAAAAAAAAAAAAAAAAATAACATTCTCTCCAGACCCTGGGAGATATGTGAGCACCATGGAGCTAGAGGCTCATATTGACTCAACACCAGAAGGACAGGTCTGACATGACTCTTTCAAGGAGTTAGACAGTGACTAGAAGGATGACTCACAGTCAATGCAGAGGCCCTGGAAGGCTTTCTCCTGTTTTTGTTTTTATAAACATGAAAAGATTCAAAAGTTCACTTAGAATAAGGAAATAAAGGTTTAAGACCCAAGGTATGTCTAAAGATAACATTTTAAATATTGTATTTGATTGATATGGAACAGATAGGAGAAAGAGTGAATCTGCAGATGCTGCCATTGGATAAGAACAGGGTACCCTGGATCCTGACCTTAGAAACAAAAGAAGACATAAGGCTAATTCTGATTTGGCAAGGAAGAAAAGAGATTGAGTTGGTTCACACTTCTGGTGGGAAAGTAGAATACAAAGATTTAGGGATACGATATCAATGCTTTCTGTGCCAGATCTAGTGGTGACTTTTACTGCCCTAGAACATGAGTTCTTAATAGTACTCGCTGGCTGGCTTTGACTATCTTCTATAACTACATCCTCTTTACGTGCTTCTGGGGCTTTTGTACTGTGTCATCCAAATGCCTCTCTGCCACCTTCCCTAGGACTGTATACCCTAATGTCTTACCCACTTAGGCTGAACTGCAATTTGTCCCCTAACTATATATTATTCATTTTTCTGACCACGGTGCCCTTACACTTGCCCCTGACACTCACATGCATGTCACTGATAAATTTTTGTGTCCATTCATGCTAGTCTCTCATTTCTTGTTTTGTCCCCAAATTTTCTTCAGCCTGGGGCCCAGCATATAGCTCAAAGGAAAATATTCCTAATGTTCCAAGCTGCTGGTTGTGCTCTTTCTGCACTTAGTTCTGTTGATATATTGCCTCTT
Source organism: Mus pahari (assembly GCF_900095145.1). Classification (NCBI taxonomy): domain Eukaryota; kingdom Metazoa; phylum Chordata; class Mammalia; order Rodentia; family Muridae; genus Mus; species Mus pahari. The sequence continues at coordinate 19,980,351 of NC_034605.1, forward strand.
CTGCTCGCCCCTTGTTTACATACCAGTCTCACCACTATGTGCCTCTGTTGGACCCATGTGAAGCTTAGTGATTTTCTAAGGATATATCAATATGCTTCTCAATTGACAAGGATTTGTCTCATGTGACTTTTCACATGATTATTTATTTGTATAAACAAAACAAAAAACCAAAAATAGATGGAATGCAGTATCTATTGCCTCGACTCTAACTGCATACTGGAAATATTAAGAAAAAAGTATATATATATATATATATATATATATATATATATATATATATATATATTCATTATTATCTGTGTAATAATATGGTATAAAAACCATTTCCATTGTAGGAACTAAATTTAGTAATCTAGATGTGTTTAAATATATATGAGAGTGAAGAGATCCTTGGGTTATACACAAGTACTATGTCATTTCATAAAAGATGTTAAAGATGAATGAAAATACATTGAAAGTATGGAGTGTTATACAAGGTTTCTCTAAGAAAGATACATTTTGAAAGAAGAAAATGAAAATGAAACTGAGAAAATAGAATCTCAGATTAGGCCTCTTTAATGAGTTAAAAGTTCTTGTAAGAGAGCTTCACTTTAAGTAGGTAAAATTGTCCCGATGTATTCACAGGCCATTGGCTCCAGTTCTGCATGCATATATTCAAATCACAAATAGTCAAGGTCCCTAAATAAAATGATGTGTTATTTATACATTATGCAGTGGGCTTTTGAATTTATATATTTTGTGAGATAACTTTTGAGCTTTAATCTCCCCTTTATCATAAGGATGAGCATCTATCTGCTCTCTCCCTTGATCTCAGTACTATTACTACATCTGGCATATAAAATACTGTTAACATTCATGAATGAAAAACAAGTGAGTGAATGAGTGAATGAATGAATGAAAGGGAATGAACTAATGGGAATCTAAGATTATCCAAAGGCAAAATGAACCCTAGGAGAAAAGACTATAAAATCACAAGACTTGGAAATTGACCTTACTGTAAAAATGAGAAACAAAACACTTCCACACAGATGTGCTCTGGGTTAGCAAAGAGCTTAAGTAGGCTTTATGGTGTTTACAAGAACAGAGCCAAAATGAATCCAATCTTTTTTTCCCCCCAGTTTGCAAACTTTCCCTTTTTTATTTGGAAAAATATCTTCATTGTGCATGTTCACCCACAAATGATGTCTAAAGCAAGAATCAAAACCTCAAACAAGAACCCAGGGAGGGCTTCTGTGCATGAGCAATAGGAATATCAGCAGAACAGATCGCCGAGGTCCAGCACTAGAATGGGACCATTGAGCCACAGTGTCGTGCCTCAAGTGTTTTGCTTCTCTGACTGATTGTTGCTTTGTATTTGCTGTCTAACTTAAAGGAACAGAACTGGCTCTAGAGGGCAGTTCAAAGGGGCCCTGTAATTGAAGAAGCTGGTCCAGTTTACATTGGGAAAAGTGTCCTTGCCAGACTAGAAGGTTTAGAGAATAAATTATAAGACATAATTTTTTTTAAAATTATGTTAATATTGTAACTACATATATATTTTAAGTAAATTTACTCCAATACTGGATCATAAATTGGAAACTTACAGTTGTTAAAGTTTACTAAATCAATTAGGCAGCTATCTATAATCCTAGTTATAAGTGGTAAAAGTTTGAATTGTTTTACTCACTTCCATTCTTATTCATGATAGAGTCTAAAATATAAAATGTAAACTTATGTACACAATACAATCATTAGAAGAGCTAGGATCAGGGAGTAATAACAGAAAAGTCACACAGGGGACAGAAGACTTATTAATTCAACAAAAGAATAACTCTTACAAGATAATTATAATGTAGTCAAATTTGCTTTGATATTTTCAAGAGGCCAAAGTAAAAAAGTATACATAATCAGTTTTGTAATTTATTCTTACATATAATAACAAATTGGTATTTATTTGCTTCTAATTTTTTTAGTATGCAATCATTTTCACACAAATCTGAAGGTCCCATGTTCATTCTCTATAGATATGTCTATTAACTCGTCAGCTGATAAGATCTTCTATGATAAGGAAGTGAAAATTTATGCTGAAAAGCATCCCCCTTTTTTCTTTAGAGAATAATCAACTTAAATTAAACTTTTAAATTTTTGGTTTAAGGCAGCCAGCATGTTTCAATAAAGTTGCCAAATATTCTTAACGGAAAGGAAGCATTGCAAGATATGACAAACAGGAAAGCTAAACAAAAGTCAACAGAGCCACAAATCAGACATTTATGGGAGGAAACGTTCCGGCTCCACAGCCAAGCCTGTAGCTGAAGCCTCCAAGACAGACCATGTGAACTTGAATGTGCACAGGGACGCCTGCCGTGCAATCCTCCACACTGGCATAACATGGGCTTGGGTGCACTCTCAGCCATGAGCACTGTAGCCTGCAGCATAAGGCTTTCAGAAAATGAGAGAACACTAGTTCCCTAGTTATGTTGTTACATACTAATAAAATTTGGAGAAGACTAGACATGTTTTTGACACGACACACAAATAGTGTCTTATTTTGTTCCACATTTGCTTTCTTGGAGTCAATATCATCGGTTTCATTGCAACAAACACTGGAGGTTCTTGCTAGATCTTTCCTGGAGGACACCTCTGTGTGTTGATGGGGAACGGGCTTTGTATTACAAGGTCAAGATACCTGAAAGAAAAAAAAAAAAAAAACTGAAATGGAGGAAGGACTTACACTGTCTCATGGTGTCAGAGCTTTGAATCCATGCCTCTGGCTTGTGTGCCTTGGAGCATGTGGTGAGGCAGAACATTGCAGTGAAAGCACATGGTGGGACAAGATGCTTACTTCATTTTCATTGGGGGAAAAAAAGGGAGGGGAGGGGACCTGAGTCTTGTGTGGTTTTTCAAGACCGTGCTCCCAATAGCACATCTTCCTCTGAGATAATATACCACCATCAGCTGAGGGGCAAGCTTGTGCCACATGAGCTTGTGGGTAACATTTCTGACTGAAACACAAGTGAGGAAGCCACAGTTACATGATAAAATTGGGAATCTCTAGGGTAGTCAATACCTAAAAGCCTCGGGGACCAAGCAAGAAACACAAAGGCAAGTTGGTGCAGTTTAAGAGACTAGGCTCAGACTATTTTGAGAAAAAAAAATTATATTTTCAAATGAAACATCATAATCTATAAATGTTAATTGTAAATTCAAACATATTAATTTTTTTTTGGACCAGTGCAATTCTGTGAAGTGAAGCTTTCCATTAAAAACTCTTTTCAGAAGAAACCGAATCTTTGTGAATTGAATTTCTCTAATAGAATGTTTAAAGTTGTGACCCCCTAATTGTCTGGCCACACACCAGAGCATTTCCTCAACACAAACTGGACTCCATGGGAGAAATGGAAGGAGAAGCAAAAAGAGAAAAGAGGCTGATGGTGGAAGGGGTGCGAGAGGGAGGAAATTCAGTAGAAGCTCAAAGTTGCGTGAGGAGGAGTGGGAAGGTTGGTGTTAGGAAAGGTGGTGCAGATGCCCAAAATGCATTGCATGAAATACTTAAATAATTATTAAAAATTTTAAAACTGTACTAAACAGATGAGAAATATATTCTGTGATAGGGATTTTGTGATTCTGTTCTGATTAACAACAGATATGTATTTACTTTACTAATAATTTATGTGATACCCTACGATAAAGACCATTGTCCCCAGGACTTAGCTAAACTAGGAGTGAGTGTCTTCATGTGCAACTAAGCTAAGTCAGGCTTTTGTCCATCATAGATGTGATCTAGCAGCTGAATGAATGAGTATATAAGGTTGGGACACCCTCAGAAGAGAAACACCTACAAGTTGGGCTGCAGAAGAAGCCAACTTGAAAAAACCTGAGAAAAGCTGTGGAAAGGCTACTATCAAAAGGGGGACTATCGGCAGGTCAGAAAAGGTATCTTTGGTCTTCTGGAAGCACTGGGAGATAACTTCAATATTAAAAATAAATCTGAGTATTTAAACATGTTTCTTCTCCGTTCTAGAATGGTCTATAAAGCTACTCCTATGTATGTACATCTATTCTCTAGAAAGTTTACTGTCAATTATACTGCCAGTAATTATAGCTCCCCAAAGTCATATTTAAATCAGGGAGACCTGGCCTTTGCTGGGAGGACAGTCAGATCATAGTGGAACCTTCAGAGCACCTCTCCTCCATGGCAAATCATGATAAGTTCTAACTTTTCTCTAGGCTCTTGGGGCTCTCTGAGTTTCTCACAAATTCATTCTCCAGACAGCTCTAATCTAGAACAAAGGAACAAAGGGGATTCTGAGAACCATGATGCTAGACCGACAATAAGATTAACCAGCACAGTGGGCATTCAAACAGCAATATCTACTGGCCATGGTCATTGTAGCTCAAACTTTCCTACAAACACTGAGGTGATATCTTTGTTATAGAGGAATCTATCCAAAATTAAGAGAGGGTTGAAAGAAAATTTGGTAGCTTTTGTTACAAATTTTGTTTTATATTTCAGGAAAGATGATCAACTCTATAATTTAGTCTCCTTATCAATATAATGGGCCATATAATTCCAGAGTTTCACAAAGCCATCTCAGTCTGAAGGCTTAAATACAGTATCAGGGAAGCATACAGTATAGCCCATGAGAAAGAGAACTACTTCTAATGTAGTAATTATTGCAGCTCTAGGATCACCAAAGGTATCTAGCACTTGAGTAAGTAATCGTACTGTATTGATTATCATATTGATTATACTATTCTGAAGGTTGCTTTCATGTCCATGAGAATTTAAGCGAATAGAGAGGCTAACACGATAAATAGACAATGTGTGTGTGTGTGTGTGTGTGTGTGTGTGTGTTTCCGGTTCCTGATTTCTTTAGAGGCTTTTGGAAATGAGTGTGTTTGTTGTCTGCCAGGACCCATTTAAAATAAATTAGTTTTTATTTTCCTGCTTTAAAAATTCTGGGAATAAGCATAACTTATTCTATAAAGAAGGATTTTTCATTCTTTGTCTAAAAAGTGTACAGTTATGTAAGCTTCCTCAAGATACAGTATCCATTTTCTTGTCATTTAGCATCCCATTTCAGAGTAGACTCCAGCTTGCCTCTCATGAGAGGAAGACAAGCACACTGACCACACACACTGCATCTTACTCCTTAAACGCATACACACACTTTTGGTAAATGGCAGGGCATGAATAGGAAAAAACAGACGCATTCCAAAAAGACATTAGCTAAACAAAAGTCAAGTCCACCAGGCAAAGTCATCAGGAAATTAGCTAACATAGTTTCCCCCATTCAACAAAAGATAGCAGGCACTTGTCTCAATATCTCCTTTCATCCCTGAAAGCTTTAAAATTGATTCATGGTTTCATCACTACAACAAAGAAACATTGGATAGATTAAAATCAAGTCTTTTTTTAATTTGGATATCAACAGCAAGAATCCCACCCAGGTCTTGCTAAAAACGACTTTGGCTGACGTTATGAAATGCTTCCTCAAGCTCTTCTTTAGCCAAATGAGAAGTCGTCTGGAAAGGATTCATGCTTTTAGTGTACACAGAAGATCTTCTTCTTGGATCTATAAACTAAGTCTTTAAATTCCACTGTAATTACTTCAAAGACATAAATAGAGCTGATACTATTTCTGGCATCCCAGCTGGCTCTTTAGACAAGGTACACAGCATTTTCAAATAAAGCTTCCACAAAGTGTGTAGGTATTCTAGCAACAGAGAGATGCCTGGAAATTCTGAAACACAGTGTCTAAAAAGAATGGCTTCCAAAAATGATAGTGAATAAGGCAGGCCTCCTTCTCCATTTTCATCCTTGGAACAGCTGTTAGGATTTCTTTTCTTCCTAAGGCCTGAAGTGTATTCTGTTTTCAGTACTACTGTGGCTTTCTTCGAAAGTTCTGTGCACTGCCACGACGTACTAAGATGCTTGCATACAAAGTTGTACTAAGGGGAATTATGCAGCCCCCAGTCTCGTGTCTTAGTTATTAATCCATGCAATTTGAATGTTTTATTTCCAAATACAGAACCTCAGAAAGTCATCTTGGTGTTAGTATTGATGAATACAAATACCACACACATTTTAGAAATACTGCCTATATCTTGCACCCTTCTCCCATGGATTTGGACATTTGCATCCTACAACTTCTCCTATGTGGCATGTTTGGCTTTCTTTTTGTAATAGACCTATAAACTCTTGAGCCATCACATCTATTTGATTCTCCCATTATTTTAGACCACGAATTTTTTTGCCTTCTGAAATTTGATTTTAGATTATAGACCCTTGTTTCAAAAAGTTTATAGGATTAGTTTCTAGATATTATAGTTGTCTTAAATTATTTTTTCCTTTCATTTTTTAATATTTCTCAATTTTATACGTGGAGGCCAGTCATGCCATAGGGCACATAAGAAGTCAGAGGACAGAGTCAGTTCTTTCCATCTACTGTATGGCTTCTGTGAGTCAAAGTAGGGGCCAGACTTGACAACAAGCACTTTTATCCAGCAAGCCATCTTTCTGATCTAATTCTTGATTTAATAGTAAAAATACCTGATCCAAATGAAACACAAGATACAAAAATATGTGGGCACTCGGAGAAAATACGTAAGGTAGACTCTCTGTTTCCATACTCCTCATTATTCATCATGATTCACTTCCCTGGAGTGTAGATGGGACCGACCCATGCTTCTAACTAACAGATTATGGCCAGGGGATCATAGATCAGGCTCATTCTTAGGTATAGTTTTTTTGTTTAATTCCATTTTTGTTGTTATAACAAAACCTCAAATTTGGATTACTTATAAAGAATGATATTACATCCTCCATGGTTTCAGAGGCACAATCATGTATTTCTGTATGTTTGGTCACTGGTAAGGGGTCTCTGGTGTTATAATAAAAAGAATGAGAACATCCTATGACTGCATGCAAAAAGACAAAATCAGAAGCCAGGACACTAAACTAAGCTGGACTATCAGACTTGTTCTTTAATAGCAACACATTCTCATGAGAACCCATTCCTCAGTGTTAGCACTAATACCTTCCACGGACAGCACCTAACCCAATTACTATTGGAGTTAAAAAGTGTATCTAACCATAGCATTATACAAAATTTGTCTTATCACACAAGTTCTAGGGACCTTCCCATGGCTTTGGTATAATTAGGGACCATGATAAAGAAACTCAACTAGCAAGCCTTGCTAGAGGGCTACAGAAATTGTGTACTAGCGACAGGGACCCAGTTCATCCAACAACCCACAAACATACAAAAATAAATTCTACCAAACTTGACTCACCTTAGATGTGAGTTCCTCCCTCTTGGAATTTCCAGAAGAGAAGAAAGCTTGGTTCGTATATTAGATATAGCCCTGTGAGACTCTCTTTGGGTTATTGGCTAAGCTGGACCAGGGCCAGAACTGACTTCTAGTTCACTTCCCTTGAATGTAGATGGGACCTACCCATGCTCCTAATTAACAGATTATGGCAAGGAGATGGTAGATCAGGATCACTTTTAGGTAGTTTTTTGTTTGTTTGTTTGTTTGTTTGTTTGTTTTTCGAGACAGGGTTTCTCTGTATAGCCTTGACTGTCCTGGAACTCACTTTGTAGACCAGGCTGGCCTTGAACTCAGAAATCTGCCTGCCTCTGCCTCCCAAGTGCTGGGATTAAAGGCATGCGCCACAACGTCCGGCTAGGTATGGTTTTAATGTTTAAATCCATTTTTGTTGTTATAACAAACTCTTGGGAAATACACGGAGTTATTTTTAAGTCTCTAAATGTGTGCAATTTGTTGGATAGAAATAGAAAATTAACACATTATTGAACTGGAGACTTTAACTACTTTTTACATAAATAAAGCCTGCCAAATGAAAAGTACTTTTTAAATTTGATTCCTTTTGGTATCTTTTATGTTCTTTATACTGAATCAAAGGAAATATTTGGGATCTTAGAATTTTCACCTTAACTCACTTTATCACATGATAAAATCCTGATCCTTGAAAAAAATTGGACATTTTATATTGTCAGGCTTATGCTCATAAATATGCCAGAAAGGAAAGACCCCAGTTCAAATATAAGTCACTCCATGTCATCCAAGTAAATGATAAATTAAAAAAAAATGGCACCTATTAATTTAGCAGATCCACTAGCTTCTCTAAAACCCAAAGCTAAGAATGTCATGAGATAGAATGTGAGGACTATAGAATAGTTTCCCCCATCTTGCTGTAACCATCTCTCTGATGTCCTCACCAATATATTTTTTAACTTGCTTTGACTTATAACATTCTTTGCAAAACTATGAAACTTCCTAATCTTACTTCCATGTTAGATCATGAAATTTCTTGTTATTTAAATCTGTGCTTCTTGGTCATAGTCACTCAAAATTGCCCTGAAATAACTGTCTTATTCCCTTTAAAAATTCTTTATAGCATATTTCTATAGAAAACTTTATAATAAAACTTTTTTTGGTGAAAAAGACTTTGGAACAATCTTTGTTAGAAAAGCATATGGATGGTCATTTAGTCACTGGTCCAGTCCTAATCATCTTTAAGAACTCATAGTTGCACTGTTAGACACACTGGCCTTCCTTTGGGCTTCACAGACATGTTGACTATAAACATTTCATCCTGCTTATAGTTGCCATAGTAACTCTACTGCTAGTCGACTATTGAAAAATTTCAACTCATAGGTTAAATTTTACCTATAGCTGATTTCTGTAAATACATTTTTATTGAAGCACAGCCATGTTATTTTGCATGCCCATCAGCTACTGTGGCTTATATATAGTATAGTATAGGGCTTAATTCGGCAAAGACTTTATGGTTCAAATGTCTAAACTGTTTACTATCTACATTGCTAGAATTTGGATAAATGTGTCCCAAGGGTTTATGTGTGAAAGGTTTGATCAACAGGGCAGATAGTAGAATGTTTCAGAGGTAGGGCAAGTGAGAAACCTTTATGTTATTTTGAAAGAGACCATGGGAACCCAGCAGTCTCCTATAATGTAAGTTATTTTGCTATGCTCTAATCTTCTGTTGATCATCACAAGTTGAAAAGCAAAAGGTCTAATTGACTCTGATCTAAAAACTCTAAAACCAAGAGCTAAAATAAATCTTTTCTTTGTAAAAGGTTGTTATATCTGGTATTCATAACAGTGGTGGAAAGCTGAGTAACATATATTTACAAAAAAAAAGTAAATTGTGGATCCTTTTCCAAGTCATGATTTCATGAAGTGAAAGAAGCGAGCAAGCACACAGTAGTTCCAGTGTTTGTGAATTAGTGAATTTTGTTTTATAAAAAGATGCACCAAACTTCTGAAATTCAAGATTTCAGCATTTATTTCTAAATAAGATTGCCCTCAACTGCAAGGTTTGTAGAACTTTGTCAAGACTGTGGCTGTCAAAGGAAAGCATTCTGCCTCCATCCTTGTGTGACACAGAGAGTGGAAAACAGAGCAAATGCGGCTGGCAACTAGAGGACATTCCAATCCTTCATCACAAAGCTGTATTTAGACTAAATTGTCATTTATTAGACAACTTCACATTACTTTTCAAACCCATTCTGTTTTTAGATTCATGTCAAATCTATTTTCAAATAGATGGTATATTACTGCCCAAGAAACCTTTACATTTCCATTTGTATAACTTATTTTGAGGTTGTTCCCTTGTCAAAAACAGGAAGCTATTATGTTCCAGTAGTAAACATGTTCAAAATCAAGTTAGCTGCTCATCTCTCAAGTCAAGATTATGTTTTATATATTAAAGCAATATCATGGTTTTAATCTTTATTTTAAAAATGCATCAGAATTGTCAACAAAAGGCCTAGTGTCTTAACATTTTGGGGGGAATCAAGGAATTTGAAGAACCCCTTCAAGGACTGGTTCTGCTCCAAGCCCTATGAATTTTTTAGTACCCCTGTGATTCACTCGCAGTATTTCAGTACCCTGAGATTAGTTGGAATGCTTTTTTCTTCACTTGTCCAGCCACAATCTCCCTAATGTCCATAGGGGATGTATACAGTGATTGTAACCACTTTAAACAAAGCAGAATAAGATGTTTGCTGTGAATACAAAGTCCAAAATGAGAAAAATTCATAGCAATTATTATGGTCTTCTCAATCATGTATACTGCTATATTTTGGTATGCAATTCAAATTACTACAAACTATTATCTAAGGGCTCTGTAAATAATTGCATTAAGACCATAAGGACTAATTCATGTATATGACAGTATGTACCCACCTTTATCATGATGCTTGGAGAATTCTTCCAAGTTAACTACTGAGTGTTTCCAATAGGAAAAGACTCCAATTTCTGCCATGAGTAATTGAACAATGCTTGCTACTCTGAGGTACCTTTAATTCCAGCACTTAAGAGTCATAGCCAAGAGGATCTCTATGAGACTGAGGTAACCCTGGTCTTCATAGGGAATTCCAGGGTATCCAGGGCTACATAAGAGACTCTGTCTCATAAACAATCAAACATTAAAAAAAAGAGAAAAGAATGTTCAAATTTCATTTTTCAACTTCTTTCAAATTAGCCTTGTCTTTTGTTGTTTAATTAATACCTTGTTTAAAATGTTGGCTATGTAGGTCTTTCTAAAATACTCTAAAGTATTTTGAAAATAATTGCATTGTTCTCTGTAGTTATGTCTTCTTCTCCAGTGAGGACAGCTGCGTAGTCTAGTAATCAGAACTATATAAAAGGAAGCTTTGAAGATGCCATGTGAGCTCAAAAGAGGCAGGGTAGTTGGTTGGCAATTGTAGGTACTGTTGTAGATAAAGTATTAATCAAAAGCAGTAAAAAGCTGGAGGAGAGAGGTCATTGTCAGAGTTTGCATATATTGTAGCTCATAAGACTTTGACACAAGATATATTTTTCTATGGTTTGTGAAATATTTTCTTATAGGCTTGTGTCTTTAAACTAATTTATCCTTAGCTTTGTCAGGCTGTGGCACCTTTGGACAGGGTATGTAGGGCAATGGAGGTCAAGATTTTGTATGACAGCCTAGCCCTGATTCTGGCTCAAGATCTCTGTTTCCTGATCCAACAAGATGTAACAGGCCATGTATCAATTCCCCATCACTATGAGCACCATCATTCCAACAACCTTGCCTTCTCATCATGAAGATTAATAAGCTTTATATCATTAGCTAAGATTAGTTTTTCCTTTATCTAGTTGCTTCTGCTAGGTGGTCTCTCAGTGATGGGGGAAAAAGTAACCAACATAGACATCAGTACTCACATAGTTAGATTGTGGTCTTCTGCACATTTAGTTCACAGACTTTTGAAACAACTTAGTGTGATAAATATAGAAAATTTAAGCCTGTTTGCTAGAAAAACTTTGGAATACTATAAGAAGAGCTTAATGAACTCCAGTATGTGTGCTGATAGCAATATAACCAGTAAAAGCTATGCTAATGAGGTTTCAGAGCAAACAAAGACTCTTTTGGAAATTGAATTAAAGATCTCCTGTGTTATACTCTACCCTAGTACCTGGCTATATGATGCTTGTTTCTTTAAAATATGAGTGAGGATAAACGACTGATTTGTTTGACAGAAGAGATCTTGTAGCATCACAACACTCTCTGGTATGGTCACTGCTCACTGTTGCTAGCCAAAATTATAGTGAAAGAGAGCTGAAAATGGAATAGAAATCCCCCCAAGGAGTTTGAACTTGTTAAAGTTGCAGACATGGCAGGAGAGAAAATGCAGCTTTGAGTGTTAAATAGGATAATGACGATAATGAGAAATCAAGCATTCTACACTGGGACAGTAAGAATAGTTCCTGAGGGCAAATCCTTAGAGATGGCTTAAGGATATAAAACTGAACATTCATTAGAAAAGTTCTATCTTTGTTTACTACAAAAGATGACTGTGAGCATCCACAGGGCCCTAATGAAGGAGCTAGAGAAAGTACTCAAGGAG
>NC_034605.1:19993295-19999281 GCF_900095145.1 Mus pahari
AAAAACAAAAACCAAAAAACCTGCCATCTAACGCTGCTGTTGACATCCTTGAAGTATGAGGGACATCTCTGGCTTTCTTGGCCAAGTTTCCACATATTTGGATTAACTTGTTATGCAAAAAAGGATAAGAAGCCTGTAAGTGTCACTCACATCTGAGATATTCATTTGACAATTCCTGACATTAGAAACAAGATCAGATTTGGATTAAGCAATTGGACGTAGAAACCAGCCAGCAGGTCTTCTACAGGCATTTCAATAACTTGTTGTTTTATTGGATATATATACTTTATGTTTCTATCTTCATGCAACGACCCCCTAAGAGGTTGTGTTTAGAGAATTTGACACTGTAACACATTGCCTGAACTTAGCCACTTTCTAGAATTCTCAGGAAAGTCTTTATTATACTATATTTTGTAAAAATAAAATAAAATAAAATAATCCCTTGCCTTAAAACCCAAACTACATTGACACCATTTAATTCTTATACCAGCTTATGATACCTTGGTTCATTTGAACTGTAGTTGCATCGGGAACCATGTATATTTTTGTGGCTGAATTTGGGATGCCGTTTTCTAGTTGGGTGTTCTAAAGGAACAATCGTTCGAAAAGCTCTTTCAGATAAAACTTTTTTTCTTTAATTTAATTTTTTATTAGATATTCTCTTCATTTACATTTCAAGTGCTATCGCCTTTCTTAGTTTCCTCTCTGAAAGTCCCCTATTCCTTCCCTCCCTCCCTCCCTCTCTCCCTCCCTCCCTCCCTCCCTCCCCCCTCTTTCTGTCTAGCTTTGTCTCATTCAGTAACTTCAATCATCATAAAGCACCCCATTTTTCCTGGGTCTCATTCATCTTAGTAAAACTGTGAAATTAATTACTACCTTTTTAGATCTATTCCTCACCTTTCCACTTGCACCATCAGTATGTGGTGGGGAGGTGAGTTTTAGAAACAAAAGCTCGAGATACTTTTGAATGAATTCTAGCTCTTTTAATTTTCAACGAGACAAAGCTTGCATTGTATTCCCTGTCAGATGATTCTGCTATAGGTAGACTCTTAGTTTTCTAAATCCAAGTAGAAAACTAATTCCCGAAAAATTATCTAGAATGAAGACATAAGGGTACCGGAAACCCTTGGTTGCAAACCCATTTTGTGGATGGTATCAGTTTCATGATTCTCAGAATATGGTGGCAGGAAGCAAGTGAGGGAGGCAAGGAAGGAATGAGCATGATAGAAGCTAAGGAGTCAATGACAACACTTAACATTACTGAGGTCTAGTATCAGGGATCACGGAATCAGTCCAGCTATTATAATTTTCACGTTGTCAGTACCTTTTAGAATAGATTATACTATCAGATTGAGGCCTTCCATAACTACATAAAGGAAAGATAGAGCAATATCAAACTCTGAAGATGCATGAATGAAATGGTCCTTGGGAACAATGACTGAGACAAGCAATAGAAGGAAGTGGACCACTCATGAATACCTCTCTCCCTTTGGCCACAGACTTTGGCCACTGATCCTACTGCCCTCTGTAGAGAAACATGTACCCTGAAAAGAACTTGAACATCTGGAAATGTTTTAGTTATCACAAGTTTTAATAACTTTTCAAAGAGAAACTTAAAAATAGAGTGAAAAGTCAAACAAAGACAATGGTTCACTTGAGAAAGTACAATCTTCCCTTTATGACCATGCTCATCTCTCATTTGATAGGATTACTCAGGAAATGTATCACTATTTTGATTTTAAATTGCTCTAAAATATGTTATTATAAAAACTCAACTCAGAGTGAATCTCTGAAGAAAAGAGAGAGGAACAATAAAAGCTGGTAAGGATGACTATTTTATTACATTTCTTCCATTCTCCTTTTGTTACTTGTATAAGTCATGAAAACCCATCAATCAGTAGTATCATTTTTGGAAAACATTTCTGAAAATGTTATTTGAAGTATCCAGCAAGCCTGGGGTAATCTGGCTGTCAGATGTTGGCTCAGTGATTGAAGATATATAAAAACAAACTGAGTGCTATTATCATCTTCCCATCTGAATTTTTTTCTAGAATTACTAAAATAGATTAGAGTATTTACATTGTGATCATATTTTTCTGTAACTTAATATGTAATTTAATACAATTTTCGTGTTTTCATCTCATTGTTCTAGCCATCAACATACTAGCATACTTCCCTATTAATGGAGCACATGGAAGATACTCTTGAGCATGTGCCTCCTAACAAACCACCTGGATTTGGTCTTGTGACTGACCTTCTTTTGGTTTCAGTTTTCTTTGGTTTAAACATAGAAGCAATAGGACAAAATGTGGATGTGGATGTGGATGCTGAATTGCTATTGTGACCGAGTGGTAAAAGAGAGATAAAGGTTAAACATGACACAGTGCCTAGCATCTGATGTTGCCACAGATGTCAGTATTCAAAAGGAGATGATTCAGGAACATCTAACTCATCAATGAGGGCACAGATCTCTGTGGAAAACATCATAAATGTCACTGACAGGAGGCTATGATGCCTCTGAAAAGAAGAGCATTCTATCAGGTTTGTTAACCTTTTTATTTATTTCTCACACATTGATTTTACTAAACTGGACATCAAGACTCAGGGAAGGTAAGCAAGTACCAAGATTAACACTGATCCTTTAACAGGAGGGGGAAAAAAAGCAGAGCTCATGTGTCCTGCCACAGTATCCAATATTCCATTCTGTTAAATTTAATGTTTCAAAAAGTGTGTCAATCTGAGAGAATGCAGGGAGTGAATGAGTACAAAATTGACAGTCATGTTTAACATCATAAGGCAAAGGCTTGAGCTCATAGATCACATCAGCTAGTTTAACTAACAGAAATACAATCACAAAGAAATAAAATTGATAGTAAAGGCTCTTCCATATTAATAACATATTATCACTATATTACCATAGTAATAGTATATGTAATTAATACTACCTAATTTGTTAAGAGGAATATCATTGAATCCATAAAGGCATATCAAACTTCCTGCCATGCAAGAATTCATTAACCGTCTATCACTAATGCAAGGCAGTCAAACTGGAGAGCAACTGTTAGAGGCATAAGGCACCCAAGGGACTTGGTTAGAAAGACCCTGGCTATAACTGAAGAGGGTCCTTTAGCCTCACATGGTTTTAGACTAGTTCATATCCAAGCTTTGCCCTATTAGCACAAATTCTTAGATGTTTTGGTGTACTTTGATATCTGTCCAGGCTCCTACCTCTCTTCTGTCTTTGGAGAAACTTGTACATGTTAATAACTTTGATTAACTTTAGGACCTAAATTTTGCTCAGGTACAGGAAATAAAGTTTCTGTTGCATGTAATGATATTATGTAGCAAAATAGAAATCAAATGCAATAATTTGAATATTAAAATTCATTACCCTAAATGAACAGAAAGTTTAATTTCTGCCTAAATTAATTATGATTATAAATAATTGAGAAATGCTATGGAAAGAAAGACCACAAACTAGGGTGTGATACTTCATGACTGTTAACTTGAATAGATTAAGACATTCTAGGAGGTTAGAAAGCTCACCTCTGGAGGTGTCTTAGAGCATTTCCAGCAAGCACTAGATCCTGGGGGTTTTGATCTAATGAATTGTTTAATATATTGAAAGATCAAATTTTGAATAATCCACAGATAAGTGACAGAGCAGCAGAATTAGAGATTGCTGTAAAGACATAAATCACTAGCGTGGTTTCCATGGTGCCCCTATCTTGCTCTGAAATCTGCTAATAAAATTGTTTTCTTCCAGGTAATAAAACTCTGGAATTCTATGCGATTTTCAAAATGCAAATATATAACATGCTCATTGTTAGTAATCTAACTATTTGTGAAAGAGAAAGACTCCAGCTCAGAGCTCCCTGGAGAGAAGAGGATCCCTAAACCCCACAGCTGATGAGAGCATTGGGAATCAGACTTCTAGCTTCTGCACTGTACTCTGCCCTAAGATGTTCAGTGAGATCTTAGAGTTCAATGGAAACCCACTTATCTCTATATTCCCAGAAAATATCAGATCTGCCAAGAAACCTTTGTAGATAACTGAGCTCTCTTCAATTTAGTGATCTGAAGAGGAAAAATTATTCCTAAATTGTCTACCCAGGAATGACACATCCCTTGAATTACTAGGTTAGTTGTTAGAGCATGCTTGTAACCATTCCTTAAAGTTTTGAGTGTAATGTAAAAAAGTCAGCAATGGTCTCCATTTATATTGCCTCTTGTTTACATCACTGCTTAGTATAATCCAGGACCAGATGTAGTTTATCAGTCTATCTAGGATCAGGGCCTAAGTCCTGTTTGCCAGTCATTATTGAAGGTGATAAGCATGGCATTGGGTGTATTCCTTTGTATTTTTTATATTTATATTTTTGTGACAAATTACCAGAGAACATACAGAAAGGAATTAAACATTTTGGGTCAGTTTCAACTGCACAGTCCACTGTGGCTGGGCAGACATGCTATAGCAGAGCAGGTAATATAGTGAACAGCAAGAAGAGCAAAACTTCAATAGACAGGCTTCAGGACAAGATGGAGGCACTAAGGATACCTTTTACTGACTTCCTAATAGCCTACTCAAAATTTTAATACTTCAGTGTACTAAAGCATTAGCTATATCAAAACCTATATGTTCTAGTAATCAACACTTCGTGTGTGTGTGTGTGTGTGTGTGTGTGTGTGTGCATTTGTGTGTATGTACTCCTTGGAAATTGAATTTTCTAAGCATACCCAAAAATGCTAATTTAGCTCATATCAAAGCAACTTTATTTCTCAAACTCTGAGGCATTATGAAAAACTGTAAGAAAGATGAAGACAGTGAAGTAGAACATGGAGCAGTTGCATATGACCAATCCCACACTTGCCCTCTTCATCTTTTGACTTTGAGGTAGAAACAGGGCTTTGGTCCTCTTCTCAGAAAGAACATACATCTGCCTATGGACAGTGATCAGCCATCTGCTAGATATATTAGCTTCCTCAAAGATATCACTGTATTATTTATTTCACATATCCATTCAAAGATTAAATATTTGGGGAGAACTCAGGTAATTTTTAAGCTTATGTCAGGCGAGAAAGACATAGGACTAGCATCCAAAGGGAAGTGGGGAATGAGAGAGGGCAATATGCCAGACAATACCAACAAATCATTAAACTATTTTAGAATAAATAAAATACAAGTCCCTTATGAGAAAGGGTAGAAATGAACTAGGTTATTTGTTTGCCATAACACTTAATCAAAATTAAAAACAAAAACAAAACAAAACAAAACAAAACAAAAATGTTACCTACAGTAAGGGAAGTTGAGGTTCCTCTCTCTACTCTCTCTCTCGACTCCGAATCTATTTTTTGGCAACAGAACTGTGCATGCAACCGTCTTCCAACATGGCTGATGTTCATGTGAATACCATTAGTGCCTCTTTCAGTAAAATGAGATGTTTCTCGTGTTTGTTTCTCTTTACAACTATTATTGTAGAAAGAATGCTATAAACTAAGACCAGCTCTAAAATAGAAGTAACTAATAAAAATAATTGCAAAACACACTGAAAAGGGTTTAGATAATGAGTGCCCCTGGCAAGTCCTCAGTGTAGTTTGTTAACCCAATGGTAAGGGACAGACATTAGGCAAAGATGACAGGATGCAATTAAGAGGCAGATGTGGGTTCAAATCCTGACTAGTCTGGCCTCTGACTGTCCATTTGACCTTTACTGTTACACATTACCTTCTCAGACCTTCACTTTTCAGATGCGTAGAATAAAGCCAAGCAATGCAAATTTTATAGAATTACTGTGAACTTCAAATTAATGAATTCTTTTGTGTGTGTGTGATAGAGTCTGGCATGTCAAAGAGGTTCTAAAACCATACACGAAGGCAGAAAGCTCCTCTGTCACAAAGCCAGACAAAAAGGAAAGAAGAAAAGAAGAAAAGAAGGAAGGAAGGAAGGAAGGAAGGAAGGAAGGAAGGAAGGAAGGAAGGAAGGAAG
>NC_034605.1:19999446-20052021 GCF_900095145.1 Mus pahari
AGAGAGAGAGAGAGAGAGAGAGAGAGAGAGAGAGAGAGCCAAGAGGGAGGGAAGGAAGAGGAGAAAGAGGGAGAGGAAGGAAGGGACAAAATGGGAAGAATGGTTATACTTGGTGAGATGACCGGACTTCCTGTATGGCACATTTATGCTGGCAAATTTCTACCTATTGTTTTCATTTCCTGTACTCTTTGGTCACTATTCCAAATATAGTTTTTATTTTGCTCTAAGGTTTTGGTTAAACATTAATAGGTTTCTTTTGTATGCACACTCCTACCCAAGCCAGTTTCCTTACCGCATCTAAAAATCTGGAGTCCTACAGTTATTCTGTACCCTTCTGCAATGTTAAAAGTTGATTTTCCAGCTTGTGCTTATACCGAGCAGATAACCCCATTCTAATGAAACAAATAAATAAAAGTACACATTAGCAATACCCTTTGAGGAGCCAACCTATTACTGCTTTTTATTCAGGACAAATATCTTTAATGTATATACAGCTTTGGTATATGCAGGTTTCATTTTCACATTTCACTTTAAATCTCACAGATTAATTTGGTGACTGTTTCATAATTCATTTTTCCATGCCATTATGTGTAGATATTTGTTTTTAAGCTATTTAGTCTAACTGTCCTTGGCAATGTCCTTTGTGCATATGTGCCTGAGCTCCCTGCAATGTGGGGATGCTGAGTAGGAGCATCTGCACATCTGTAACCTCACCAAGTGATGCCAAGTGACCATCTGAAAAGGTGGAAACCACTCAGGCTTCTGCTTATAGCATCTGTGGTGTGTGAGCTTTTTTGTTCCATGTCTTTAGCCACACTAGTTACAATAGAGAAGGTCTATCCATCACATTAGTTGCAGTAGACAAGTTCTTCCCATCAGATGAACAAGAATTTGCATACACCCTTACTTTTATAAATTTCTAAAATTCACATATTAATTATGTTACATGTTTTGGTTTCCTTTTGAGTAAAGCGTCTGCCCACAGATACTGTCAATTTTAGTTATTTGTTAAATAATCTGGAGACCTTTCCTGAATTTCTTGTTTGTATCATGTAATGTTGCTCATGATGTTTGTGTGTGTGTGTGTGTGTGTGTGTGTGTTTTAATATAGTTCTCTTTTTATTAATCTTCTGAGAATTTATATAATGTATCTGAATCATATTCATTCCCTTTGGCCATTACTCCCAGATCTTACACCATCTTTTACCCAGCCCATTTCAAGTTTTCCCCAACCTTCCACCTATCATGTCTAGTTTGTCTTAACTGATTATTACTGGTTAGCCCCGTGTGTGTGGTCAATATACCAGGAGTCTGTTCATTAAAGAAAACCAACTATACTTCTTGCAGCAGTAGTTCAGTAACAATTGCTCCCCAGATGCCTGTAGGTTGTGTGATAACCACAAGTTGATGGTATCTGTATTTTGGTATGGCAACAGTCAGTTCTCCACTTAGGGTTAATAGACATTTATTCATGTTCCTCCAGAATAATATCAAACAACATCTCTATATTTTGACCAGTAGTCGTTTTCTGGGATAGTCTCCATCCACTGCAAATAGGAACTTCTTGATGAGGGGTGGGAGCCAGACATATTTGTGGGTATAAGGGTAAATATTCAGAATGCATTTCAGAACTATGCTGGGCTAGTATAGTGGTAGCAGTAGGTTCTAAGATCTATAACCTCACTAGTCCAGATAGTTGGATAGGATAGTTCCAATACCAGCCCTGAATTTCCACCAGTCATAAGTCAAATTATAACATTGTTGGTTACTGCAAATATATGACTGCTACAGTTATGCTTTTAGGAGTATCTTGCAGTGCTGGTAACTGTGGTACAGTTATTATACAGGGTAGGATTATTTGTTGCTTTTCCCCTTTGGCAGGTTGCACAGCAGCATATAGTACTATGAAAGATAGTCCTTTTATATGACCCAGCACAGGGGAAGGCCAGGGCCAAGTAGTGGGAGTTGGTGGGTAGGNGAGCAGGGGCGGGGAGGGGTATAGGGAACTTTCGGGATAGCATTTGAAATGTAAATAAAGAAAATAATAAATAAATGAATAAATAAATAAATAAATAAATAAAAGATAGTCCTTAGGGAAGAAGCACTCTGACCAGATCCAGCTGGAATCTTCTGATTTCGTGTCTGAATACCTGGTTATATTTTTCAATGGAGACTTACTTTCCACCTTTGGTTGACTGCCAAGGACAACAGCAATAACCTATATTATTTTGGTAGTGTCTTGGACTTTCCTGACCACCAAATCAAAAAAACAACAACAAAAAAATTTTTTTAGATTTTTTTTTGGGGGGGAGGGGTTAGATGGCTCGTGAAACCATTGTCTCCACAAGAAACATAACTTATTTTAAGATATGTGTATACATACACATACACTTATTGTGATATATGCAATCATAGGTAAATATAAAATAATATGTTTCCCTTAGGCTTTTTCAAACATCATAGATGCTACTTATCCCCATTCCTCATCTCTCCTTTCATGTTGACCTTCCTACTCTTCCCATTTAAAGTCATCCTCCTTGTTTTTCTTAGTTTAACATTCATGTCACCTGTATTCCAGTATTCTCTCCAGGGACTCCACGGCCCCTTTTTTATATTCTTACTTCTTGCACTTATTTCAGATTTTATGCTCACATCTGAATATTTGTTGCTAGAAAACTAGATAAAAGAGAACATGTGATCTATTTCTTCTGTGTCTGAATTATTTCACTCAAGACAATGTTTATTAGTTTCATCCATTTAACTGAGAATTTAAATTTTCTTTATAGCTGAATAGTATTCCATAATGTAAATATACCACATTTTCATTCTCCATTTATCAGTTGAAGAGTAGCTAAGTTGTTTCCATCTGCTAGTTATTGCAAGTAGAGTTGCAGTGAACATTCTGTCCTTTAAGTGTATGTCAAGTAAGGATATAGCACGGTCATGTGGTAGATTTGTGGTTCTTTGTTGTTCTTGCCATTGGTTTTCAGAGCAGCTGCATCAATTTGCAGTATCTACAACAGTAAGCAAGGGCTCAGTGTTTTCACATCCTTTCCAGCGTTACCTACCAGGTGTGTTGTTGATCTTAAACATTGTGACTACTGTAAGATGAAATCTCAATGTCATTTGATTTATTGTTTACATATTCAGTGTAATCCTCCTCAAAATCCTCATCTCGTTCTTCACGGAAATAGAAAATAATTCTGCAAAGTTGTCATTTGGAATCATAAAAGACCCTGAGTATCTTAAGTAATTCTGAGAAAAAGAACAATACTGGAGATATTACCATTTCATGTTTCAAGTTCCATTGTGATAAAAATACTAAAGCAGTAAGACAATGGCATTAAGACAGATGGTAGGCCAATGACACAAAGTCGAAGACACAATCATCAGTACACATAAATGCAGCATCTGATTTTTGACAATGATGCCAAAGACATGCTCTGAAGAAAAGATAACATCTTCATGAAATAGCACTGGGAAAACTAGATGTCCATATTCAGAGAAGTTAAATTAGACCAGTATCACCTTGCACAAAAACTAAATGCAAATGGAGCAAAGACTTGAATGTGAAACGTGAAACTCTGAAACTGCTAGAAGAAAACATATGCAGTACCGAACAAGACACAGGTCTGGGGGAAGGACTCTCAGAATAGGATTCCATTAGCCCGGGAAACACTTAACATATAGGACTTAATAAAATTAAAATGCTTTTATACAGCTAAGGAAACAATCAAGTGAAGATGAAGCTTGCAGAGTGGGACAGAGTCATTGTCAGCTATACATCTGACAGATGGATTAATATCCAGAATATATGAAGAACTCAAAAAACAAAGGGTCAAAAAATAACACAGTTAAAAAAGACGAGCTACAGATTTGAACAGAAAGTTCTCAAAGAAGAAATAAAAATGGCCAAGAAATACCTTTAAATGTGGACAACAACCTTAGAAATTAGAGAAGCACAATTTTAAATATGATATCACTATGCCATCAGAGATATGAATAAAACTTTCTAAGATCATGATGTGATTTCAAACTGATAGAAAGAGTTGGAATTTTGAGGCATGGGTATCCCTCCCTACCTTGATAAAGCATAACTTTCTGAGTTAAGAGTAATATAAATAATGACAACTTCATAACGGTCACCAAATTTTATTACTTTAGCATATAAATTGAGATCATAGTTTCCAAATGCTTGGTACTATGCTAGTCAATATGGTGTGCTGAATATTAGTAACTGGCTGGCAGTGGAAAAATTCCAATGCTTACTGATATACACAAATTCCAGGGATAACCTGGAACTGGCAGATGGGCTCAGTTCATGGAATACTTAGTTTGAGAGGGATAAAATTCAAGGACTCCCTAAATTTTCTTGAGAGGTAACCTTTGGGAAAAAGAGGTTAAAAAGTGCAGCCCCCAAGAATACATGATGTGACTATGTTTAAAGGTACTACAGATCTCTACCTAGAGATTCCTGAGGGATGTCATCGTTGCAGAGGAAAAAAGTTACCAAATTTTGGGATCACCTTTACTTCTTGGTTTTTAATTGTAGTCACTCAGAGGGGCCAGCTGTGGTCAGCACCTGCCTATAAGTAATTCACAAATTAAGAGAGTCTGTTTCTGTAGGCTTTCACACTTGTGCGTCTTACAAAATTTTCATGATTGTTTGCTCTTTTAAGGATTCAAGATGTGAATTATTTTTGTGTGTGTGAAGAGAGATTTATCATCTTTCTTTCCTATACTGTCTCCATGGAACAAGCTCAATGGCTTGTCAATGAATGTTATAAACTGATGATGGCTACCAATTTACAATATAACCATGCTTAAAAGTAAATTCCTCATCCAGATAGCTTAGTGTTCTTAACAGTCACATAGGTTTCCTATGACTGTTATCCAGGCCACTGCTTGTCATAGTCCCCTCTCTGGAAAGTTGAACCTCAAATATTATTATCACTTTATTTTCACATTTTCAACTTATTCTTGCCTTGTAGACCTCTGTATATGTCTGGACCTCTAGCTCTTTGCCAAGATCCTGAAAAGGTTCTCTGGGTCTTTGTAGGGGGACACATTGCTAGATCGCTAGAGTGGGAAGGGACTAGTGTGGTAGAAGAAGCATTGAGGCTCAATGCACTTGTTTCAATAGCAGTTTGGAAATATGGGCTCAGGTGATAAATATACATTGTCATTGAGAGGTCAAGATACACAGATGGTGTTTGACATCTCCACATAATGGAAGAGGAAATTAATGAAGAAAATAGATAAGCCCTATATAATTCTTGCACTATCATGGGGTCACAAACTAGAGGACAGTAAGGGACAAATCTTGACAGCTATATTTTGGGACAATATAGTAGTATTTTAGTTAAAAGTCAGTGGCTGTAGTTGAAAAGGAATGTTTAATAAAGGGAAACACTTTTCTACCCAAATGCCCACTTCTAGTCCATGTTGTGCTATTCAATGTACATATTCATAGTCCCCCTCCTACCTCATTTAGATTTGAGTTTGGTGACTCCATGAGTAATTGATGAGATTACATAGAAACACTATCACTCACTCTTTAATTTCAACCACGGACTATGAAGGTTATAAAACAGAGGCGAAAACTACCTTAGAAGATAGTTCCTTGGCTATACGCAGAACTTCTGGCTACTGAAGACTCAGCTCAAAATATGAGAAATCTCTGCAGTCAGTGCTAAGGTACACAGAACTGGACAGGTTTGTCGCTTCAGAGCCTTGCATGTGGTATATAAAGCAAGTGGTTAAGGGTAGAATGAATGAAAAGAGGACTGGAGAACTAATATGTAGTCATCCCCTGACATGTGCAAGATTCAGTGTCAAGGGTACTGTGTCATTTAACCCTCATAAAATATGTAAAGTTGGCATAATTATCTAAAGCTGTCAAATGTGGAAAATGTAGCTTACAGAGGAAAAATAGCTTCTTTAGGTCCCATAGGGAAAACTGACAGCAGCATTATTTGAATCACAACTCCAATGGATTTAAAACTGTGCTATCTTTATTGTATCCTGTGTTTTTGACCCCTACAGCTCCAATCTCTGGCATCTAGCCAAAGGGTACATGAGGACAGTGTTGGTCAGTCTGAACAGGTGTACAGAAGTCCCTTTTTAAGATTGTGTGTGTGTGTGTGTGTGTGTGTGTGTGTGTGTGTGTGTTAGCAGCCAGCAAGAGCTATGGGTGAAGTGCCCGTGCACTAGTCAGTCCCCTTTTCACCCACATATGCCCTCAGAGTCATTGCCTCCCAGATTTTTCTAACTTTACTTCCTACAGATAGCATTTAGCTTTCATAAAATCCACCCAATTCGTTATCTGCTCAACTTCTCCAGATGTTTCACCTCCCACTCCTGTCTTTCTTAATGACTCTAGGGGTTTGATTACAAGCAGAGGAAAAACTGTCAGATTATTCTTGGCTCTGTTTTCTCTCTCTCTCTCTCTCTCTCTCTCTCTCTCTCTCTCTCTCTCTCTCTCTCTCTCTCTGTCCTCTCTTTCCTTCCTTCCTTGCTTCCTTGCTTCCTTCCTTCCTTCTTTCCTTCCTTCCTTCCTTCCTTAAATATATTTTCAAAGCTCTTTATTTTTCTTGGGTTTATTACTTTGCTGAGAATTATGTTCAACCAACTACGTTCATTATATGTATCTCCTTCGCTCACTCCTTTCCATATCCTTCCTCCTTTCGAACCCACTAAAATGTGACTCTGTTTTGCTTTTAATCCATCAAGCTCAATCTGTGCTGCTCATATATTCTTGGAAGTATGGCATTCACTGGAGTGTGGTTAACTCCTTAAAGAAACATCTTTAAAGAAAGCTGCTATTGGATGGAACACAGGGCCCCCAATGGAGGAGCTAGAGAAAGTACCCAAGGAGTTGTAGGGGGCTGCAACCCTGTAGGTGCAACAACAATATGAACTAACCAGTACCCCCTGAGCTCGAGTCTCTAACTGCATATGTAGCAGAAGATGGCCTAATCAGCCATCATTGGGAAGAGAGGCCCCTTGGTCTTGTAAACTTTATATGACCCAGCACAGGGGAAGGCCAGGGCCAAGTAGTGGGCGTGGGTGGGTAGGGGAGCAGGGGTGGGGGTGGGGTATAGAGAACTTTCAGGATAGCATTTGAAATGTAAATAAAGAAAATAATAATAAATAAAAAATAAAAAATAAAATAAAAAGAAAGCTGATTCACTCTCCCAGTAGCTATTGATTTCCAATAGATTTTTAGAGTTGAAAATACATACATATTTCTCTTTGCAAAGCCAAACAAAATTTAATCTTGGCGAAGGGGAGAGTGTATGTATTCCTGCCCCATCTCAATTGCTGGGATTTATAGAAGCAGTTTCATTCCCATGTTCAGAATCACTGTTTACTTGATGTTACCAAACTCCTCTTACAATCTTACTATACTCTTTCTTTTGATGATCCCTGAGCCTTGGAAAGAATGGGGTTACACATATGTCTCATTTAGAGTAATTAATTCCACAGTCTTACTTTCTGTTGTCTTGACCAACTGTGCTGAGTCTCTATGCTAGTCACTATAGACTGCAAAAAGAAATGAATGATTAGGGTTAGCAGATGCACTAATTTGTGTGCATGATGATAAGACATTAGGAGTCCATTTAATATTATGTCTATTTAGCAAGTAATAGTAGGTTCGTTATTAGGCATAGGACCCATCTAACCACATGTTTTTTGGACCGAGTAATGGTACCAGGTTAATGATGCCTTGAGGATTTAAATCTAATCAGAAAGTAGTTGGTTCTTCCCATGATATTTGTGCTATTATTGTACCAATGGACATTGCTCCAGTCTAGTTTTTGTTGTAGCTCATAGGGTACATAGGTGGGTAAGAGTGGTGACTCTTTTCTCCTCTGCTAGCACAGTACCTTTCTGCACTCTAAAACCTAGCCAGTAGAGATAAAGTTTCTAGCTGAGTACAACCTTGATTGCTCAGTGTTCCAGTTTAAATTCATGGTATCTTCAGCTGCAAGATTTTGCCATAAAGTTCAGGACGTAACCAAGAGAACGGGCAATAGCCTATGTTTGAAGAGTCTATCAGTCTTTGCTTGCCAACAGCTCCAAAAGGGCTCGTCCATTCCTGGCAGTAGGCTTTGTACTTGCTACCTCGTGTTCTCTAGTTCGAAATTGTTACTCAAATATAGGGTGACTTCTTCTAGACTCCATTTTGTATATGTATGCACACTCTTTAGGAAGATTCTATATGACTTTTTCAAAATTTCTTTCAGTGTTAATTATCCCTCTTCATATTTCTTCTTTTACACTGACCTCTTACTCTTATCCTCATTTAGCTCTTCTTGTTACATGATTCCCCTTAACTATTTATCCCATGGTGTTCTGTCTTCCCTCACATCACCACAGTCCCTAATTTCCTGACCTCTGTGGGTATTTGAAAGAAATTACACATATCTGAATACTCAAGACTAACATCCAAATATGAGTGAAACATACAATGTTTATTTTGGAGGTTTTGGTTACTTCACTCATAACGATTTTTTTCAGTTTCATCCACTTATCAAGAATTTTATTATTTCATTTATCTTTTAAAGTATTTTTATTACTTAGCTAAAATATATTTATTGTTTCTGCTATTCCCGTTCTCCCACTCCAATATTTTCCATATATCTGTCCCTCTCTTTAATATTTATGGCTCTTTTTCTTTAATTGTTGTTACACATGTGTACACACACATACAAAACTATATAAATACTGCTTGCTGATTATATTTACTATTGTTTGTATAATATAAGGTTGACCACTCAGCTTAGATAACCAATTTAACATCCATCCCTGGAGATGACTAAATTTTATCTCTTAGCACTATTTGCCAGCCTTCAGTTCTTTGCCTAAATGTCTAAAATGTCTTTGACATTTTTTCTCATTTCATAGCATCTCAATTTGTACTGTCGTTGCATGGGTCTTGCTTAGGCAGCCATATTGTTAAGGTATTGTATTGTGTAGCTTCTCTTTCTATTCTATGAAACCTAGTTTTTCAGCAGAAATTCTGGTCCTCAGGCTCTTGAAGTGTTTCTACGCCCTCTCCTTCGGTGTTCCTGATCAGAAGGTTTGGGAGTTGAGTTGTCGATGTAACCATTGGGTCTGAGCACCTGACCATCAGTTGTTATCTACAGTTTTGATTAGCTGTGTTTGTATGCAGTGGTCCCCATGTGCTGCAAAGGGAAGCTTCTTTGATGAGGCATGAGAGTCGGAAGTATCTGTGGGTCTAAGATAAGGATTTCTGAAGCAGGTAGAAATTGGACTAACTTAGTAAAAGTCTGTCTTTCTGTAAAATTTATGATCCCAATAGCTCCTGGGAGTTTGATATGATTCCATTTCTGGACATGGTGTCCTTTCTGTTGAGTAGGCCTTAAGTCCATTTGCATAGCTGAACACATATCTGGGAAATAGCGAGTCACTTGAAAGAGGTATTTCTCCTATTTAATTCTGGAGCTTCTGTTAGATAATGTGTGGATCTTAGAGGGATCATTGTCAGGTCAAGGGAAGAACTTCATTTAATAGCCTCTTCCTATGTGTGTCTTTGTCTCTCTGTCTGCCTCTGTTTCTCTCTCTCTCTCTCTCTCTCTCTCTCTCTCTCTCTCTCTCTCTCTCTCTCTCCCCCTGCGGGTGTGTGTGTGTGTGTGTGTGTGTGTGTGTGTCTGTCTGTCTGTCTGTCTGTCTGTCTGTCTGTGTCTGTGTCTGTCTGTGTGTGTGTGTGTAATTTATGGTAAATAAAAATATTATTCCTTATGGCTTTTTCAAAAAATTCTTAGTGGTATTTTGCCCTCCTCTCTTGCTCTTCTTCTTTGCTGAAATTCCTCTCACCTCTCCAGGTAAAGCACTCTCACAATTTCCCCAATTCCCTTTCATATCACTAACGTCCTGCTATCCACCTCTCTAGTATTCCTTTTCCCCAATCCAACAGCCCCTTTCTTTTTTATGGCTTTCACAATCTGTGTAGAAGAGAATCTTTGCCAGTTATACATATGACAGAGTATTATAACTAGAATATATAAAAGAATTCAATAAAACAGAGTCAGGAAAACAAATGACCTAATTAAAAAGCAAGCTATGTGTCAGAGCAGATAATTCTCGAAAGAAGAAATAAAAATGGCTAAAAAAAAAAAAATACCAAAAAATGTTCATTATCCTTAGCAATTAGGGAAATACAAATTAAACCAACTTTGTGATTTTATCTTATCCCAGTTAGAATGGATAAAGCTAGCAAAATATTGAACAAAATGCTTGAGATAGCATGGAAATCCTGGAGGCAGAATGGGGTAACAGGAAATTTGTCACCATTGGTGGGATTGAAAACTGGTACAGCCCCTCTGAAAATAAATGCAGAGAATCTTGACATATGCCCACATGATGATGTTCTACTCTGTAGATACTTGATCAGTCATGTTTATTGCTGCTATGCTCACAATAGGTAGGAAATGCAAACAAATTAAATGCACTTCAACTGATTAAGAGGAATGAAACTGAAAATATTTCAGAAACAGCTACTACACAGAACCAAAGTCTGTGACACTAACAATGCATGGGTTGAATGACTTTAGCTGCTAGCTGTTGAACACCAGTGTTTCAAGATACAACTTTTGCCTATGCACTGAATGCTGCTTGTCCCATTCCATTTTATGTCATGGAGAAATAATTCCACTTGGTAAAGCAAAGGCTAAGTTAATGTTATTTTCTGTACAGAAATTAAATTTTACTTTTAGCCTTTTGCAAACATTTTTTTTCCAAGCCAGTAATCAACTACTCAAAACAACAATTGTTCTCAGATATTCATCATTAGACAACTGGGATTTTTGATGGTTTTGTAGCCTACTAAAGCTGCTTAGGCTGTTGAAAATGTCACATTTAAAAGTTTTGTAGGGTGGTGGATAATGGGGAAGCTTCAATGTTTATTTTAAAATAAATAAAATAAGTTCTTGACTTAAAAAAAAAGAGGAATGAAACTGCAGTACATATACATGGCAGAGTACTGTTTAGCTCTAAAGAAAAATGAAGTTATTAAAATCGTTATTAAGCTGAGGGAAGTAAAAATGTAATATTGAGTGAGGTTACTCAGACACAGAAACACAGGTGTTGCTTGTTCTCATTAATTGTTCCTAGCTTCGAATTCTCAGATGGGAATATACAACCTGGAAAACACACACACACACACACACACACACACAAATTTTGTCTTTCTTGATAGTTAGTTAGTATTCAGCTGTGTAAATATACCACATTTTCATTATCCATTCATCAGTTGATGGACACATATGTTGTTTGCAAAGTTCAATTGTAAATCTTTACTTGTAGATCAATGTATTTTCTAATTGTTGAATCTCAGCACTAGAGTTGTGCACTGTGCACAGGGTATTGAAGGACATTTATTTCCATCCAACTCTATTCACCATGAAAGTTTTACTATTGACTCTGTGTAGGCTATGTCCCTCATTTCTAACGTGAACAATGAATCTCAACAGTGGAGCTTCAAGGGAAGACTGATGTAACTCATTGAGGACTCTCATCCAGGCAGAGTCTCTTAGTCCACTAGCTTATAACTTTTTGCACGGGTTCAGAAGGAATCAACAGTTGTATCCCTTTGATCACTAGGGAATAGGAAATAGGGGTGTATATCATTGTTGATGTGACAGGAAACAGAGCCAGCATATTCTCTGTGTTCTGTTTCCATCAGGAGAGTGCAATAGAAACATAAAAAGTGAAATGAGGCTTAGGACTTTCAGAGTCATTCCATAAATCCCACCTAATCCCACTAGAACTCTGCTCACCCTCATGGGGAACCTACTTGAATCTCCCCATCCAGCTGGGGCAAGATTAGATAGTTCTTAGACAAATGTGTACTTTAGTTTCAAGACTTACCTAAATGAATGCATCCTGGAAGTAGGCAGTGGAAAAGTCTGTTCTTGCTCAGTGTAGACTCACATTGTTGCCATGGTTGAAGGTATTTTGTCCCGGGTATAATTTTTTTTTTTTTTCATTTACAAGAGCAAAAATGGAACATTGAAGTAGATAACTGTCTTACAACCTCAAGAAGTTCTCTTGCATTTTTCTCTTGGAACTTAGAACTTTGTCATCCTGTCAGGAATTCAGGGTCTGCATTACTCTATTCTACTATGCAAAATAGCATCAATTAGATTTTAGAATTAGGTACTATTGAATCTGACATTTTACAAAGTGTACTACGTTGGCTTCTTTTATGCCACTTCAAAGCCCTGTAATTGCACAAATGAAACATAGGATTGCAATATATTTGAAACTATATCTTGGGTTCCTTTGACTATCATGATGATTATTATGGACATGGGGTTACTATGTATTGTTCCTTCAAATTCCAATAAGTTACTTTCAGAAATACAAATGTCTATTTGGGAGCTTAAATATTAAACTTCATTTCAGGTGTATCTTACTGTTTAAATACAATAGTCTATGTTCAAACTACTCAAATAGAATCACCTGTTTTATTCTATTTCTTGTTACATAGCCCAGATTGACTTTGATTTCACTAGATAGCTAAGACAGCCTTAAACTTCTCATTTTCTTGCCTTTATCTATTGAGTGCTGGAACTGCAGGCCTGGATATAATTATATCATTTTAAACTATTAATGAATTTGACACATGATGTGCATATATATTACAACAATATACTTCTTGCTATTAGGTTTACAAGGATCAAAATATTTATTTATTTATTTATTTATTTATTTATTTATTTATTTATTTATTGGTTTTTCGAGATAGGGTTTCTCTTACAGCCCTGACTGTCCTGGAACTTACTTTGTAGATCAGGCCGGCCTCAAACTCAGAAATCCGCCTGCCTCCCTCTGCCTCCCAAATGCTGGGATTAAAGGTGTGCACCACCACCACCCAGTAAAAATGTATTTTTTAAAAAAACAAAGTATGGTGGTGTGTGTGTATACATATACATACATGCTACATAAGCTTTTAAATTTAAAACGATGGTTTACAGCAAAGGATTATAATGAAAATTTTCCCAGGACTTATTCCCTGTACATAAGACAGTTTAGGCTCATGTTTTAGAATGTTCTAGAGTGCTTTGGCAGACAAGCCATGTTTGTCAAAAAGGTATTTTTCATATCAACAATGCCTCACAGGAGGATAGGGATTTTTATACATTAATTTTTAATCCAAATACTCAAATCTAAATATTGATGTACTTAATTGAGTTTTGCTGTGTCTATTTGGACAGAATGTTGTCAGAGTAGATAACACCAGATAAAACTTCATCCAGGGCTATACTTGTCACTTCTGTGTGTGTAGTAAGCTGAAACACATAGGTTTGGTGACAAATCTTAGTATCTTTATTCAAATGTTAACAGAATAATTGCAAAACAAATCCATTACTTCATAAGAGCTGTCCTAATAAACTACTCTGGCCTAGGTGACTTGAACAGCAGGAGTGAGATGTACCTCGGTTGTAAAAACTGGATTCCATTGAAACTCTAGACTCACTGCTGACCATCTCCTCCCGGTATCCTATACAGTCCTTACATATATACATTTACATATATATACATATATACATCATATATATGTACACACTCACATCATATACACATAGAGATACACATACAAATATGCCAAGACTATTGTGGGCTTGCAAGGGTTATCCTAAATATCTAACAGTTTAATTATCCATTTAAAATTGTATCTTCAAGTACCATCTCACTCATTGGAAAGGATTAGGGATTCAGTATAAGACAAAACATTCTACAACATTTTTCATTTGAGTATTTGTCCAGAGGTGTATTTTTTTTTTTCAAAATCACGTGCATATTATTTGTACTTTGAGGTTATTAGCTACTTTGGCCCAAGGAAATGATCAGGCCCACTTACTTGTACCTATGAGTAAGATCATGAAATCATCAAAATAAACATGTTAATTTGTTTATTTTGGGTAGGTATTGATACCAGCCTCCCCACTGGGAATGGTACCCTCAGGTGCCCCTTTCACACTACATGCAAGAGCTTCAACAGTTCCCTAAGGCATTGACTGAGTATCACAGAGTAGGTTCACAAGCAGCCAAGCAAGCATGGAAATGATAAAAAAAAAAAAAAAGAAAGAAAGAAAAGAAAAGAAAGAAAAGAAAAGAAAAGAAAAAGGCACCTGACTTGTTTGGGGCACTTCTCAACCAATCCTTGACATTTCCTGGAATTTCACTAGGACTGATTGTTAGCCTCTTTCCCACACTGTATCATGTTTCTGAAAGCTGAGGTTTTGTATTTTGCTATTGT
The DNA here is from genome assembly GCF_900095145.1 of Mus pahari. Lineage (NCBI taxonomy): Eukaryota > Metazoa > Chordata > Mammalia > Rodentia > Muridae > Mus > Mus pahari. The sequence continues at coordinate 20,013,737 of NC_034605.1, forward strand.
TATTTTTCTAACTTTATTTCAGTGCCTGAAGGTTAATGAATATGGCCTCTTCAGAGTTTCTGTTCTTTATGCTTTGTACAGTCCACAGCCACAGACTTTCTGCTAGTCGTCTTTTACTGCATTCTTTCTCCTCATCTTACTCATTCTTCATATGGAACAGAAGCCAGACTTGTTTGGTTTCACTATCAAAGACAAAATAAGAACAAAACTAATGACGATGACGATGACAACAACAGCAACATGAAAAACAATTATATTGCAAATTCTAAGATATTAAAATTCGTCTGTGTGTCAGATGATGATTGTTGAAATTTCTCTGCTCTTGTATACTTTCAAAGCTTTGCATTTTTTTGTTTGGTTGGTTTTTGGTTTTTTGGAGACAGGGTTTCTCTGTGTAGTCCTGGCTGTCCTGGAATTCACTTTGTAGATCAGGCTGGCCTCGAACTCAGAAATCTGCCTGTCTCTGCCTCCCAAGTGTTAGGATTAAAGGCATGTGCCACCACCACCTGACACTTTGCATTTTTAATATAATATACAACAAGAAAGTATATTCTTTTGCATGTTTACACATTAAATATTAAAAGTATCCAGTTATGCTCATATTTTCAATTTTCCTACAGAACTAGTTAGAAACTAGAACAAGTTTTCTACAGAAGTACAGAACTAGCAAACCGATATGATTGCTCTTTTTTTGCAGATGATTTGGTAGAACAAAACTTTCAGTGGACAAAAGAGGGACACTTATTTCCCAGGGTTTTGCTACATAACTTTGGGCAATAAATTATTCCACTGATTTCAAAACTGGCTTTCAAAAATGCGATTTTTTTTTTCAAGAGTGGTTTCAAAATGATTCAGAAAAGATACTGAAAATGAGAAAAAGGACATGTGTCTAGACCCACTTCATTAGCACATAAGGAGGAGCAAATGAGGGCACACTGCAGGAGGCACAGGCAGCTCTTTCCTCCATCCTCTCCCATGGACCACAGGACAACAGACAGCTTGAGGAAGAACACTCGAGATCTACTCTGGTTGTATACAGGGACCTAGTAATAGTTTGAACTGCATGGAAAACCATCCTAAACTGCTTCTTAATCCTTTTGGACTTGGCAAAATTCAAAACACGTTTTGCCAGGCAGTATTTCTCCCCTTAATTTTAAGCCCCTGTGTATTTCAAGGGAAATTTAATCCGTATGTTTCTTGATGATGATTCATTTACACTTAACTCATCAAAATACTGTTTTGTAAGAGCTATTTGATGTCTAAACTGCAGCATGAGCATTAGCTTCTTGTGTGCCATCTTAAATGTTCTAGCAGTGAATAGAACTTCAACCACTAGAGTGTCTTTTTCTTGAAAAATTTAATTGAAATATAATTAGATAATTTCCCCCTCTCTTTCCTCCCTCCAACCCCTCCGATGTCTGATCCCTCACTCCTTCTCAAGTTTATGGTCTCTTCTTCTTTAATTATTATTGTTACATATGCACGCACATGTGCATAAATACATAAATACAACCTGCTGAGTCCACTTAAAGTTGCTTTTATGTCCATGAGCTCAGGGCTGACTTCTTGGTATCAGATAACCAACTCGGGGACTTGTTCCTGGGGAAGACTAATTTGTGTAGGGGTGGCCTCATGTGATTTTTTTCCCTTCAACAGTAGCACATCTGTTGGTGTTGTCATTGTGAAGTCTCTTTTGAGGCAGCCATATTGTTGAGGCATCTTGGGGGGGATGCTTCCCCGTCATTTCTAGGAGGCACAAACTAGAGAGCAGGCTTTCTAGTAATCTGGTTCTCATGGTTTTCATGCTCTTTCTTCCATACTTTCCCTCAGCCTTACCTGTGTGATTGTGTTGGTTCTAGATGCTGCGTGATTAATTATTCTCTGTATAATATAGCTCAGAATTACATTGGTTTACTTGCAATTGTAATGTTCTCTTTTAGGATTCATGACCTCACTAGTCCCAGGTGATTTTCTAAATTTCCAGATAAGTCATGATTTCCATCTCGTTCCATATATATTTCCATGTATTTTCTCAAGTCTAATTAGAAAGTTGTTGGTCACCACCGAGATATGAATGCCATCATCACACTTTAGAAATACATTTTAGGGATATCCTGCCGTGCTGGTCATTGTGGTTCATAAGGATCATGTTTGGGTAGGACAATTAGTTGTTTCCCTCCATTGGTAGCATACACAGCCCCTTCCAGTTTTGTGAAAGCTAGTTTTCAAAGCAGAGACTTTTGGGTCAGTTAAAATCCTTTGAGTCCTGTGTCCAAATGGCACGGTGTCTTCAGTAATAGAGACTTTTAACATTTAGAGAACGATAAAGGATAAAAGCCATCAGGTGTACTGTCTTAAGAGTCTTTACTACCCTGACCAATAACTCAAAAGAAGACTTATCATTCCTGCTATTAGGGCTTTTGCAGGCCTAGAGTATTAATTTTAATTCATTTTCAGGTTAAGAATTGCAATATTCAAATGTCTTCCAATTTTCTCAAGTATTTTATGTGGCTTATCAAAAAAGACATGTTAGACCCTCTAGAACCAAATAAGGGATAGGATAGACTTTCAAACATCAATGAGATTGTTTTCTATAAAAGTCATCTCTTCGGCAGGATAATTCACAAGCTTATGATAAGCCAGGATTATATCTTCATATAATGAGGACTTCTTTATCTGCTGTTGTACCATTAAATAACTAGTTCCAGTCATATATATTTTCTTACAGGGTAAGTATATATGAGTGTTTTGGAGCATAAAAACAGATACAAACAAAAAATGAGGAGTAATGAACAATCTACTGAAGAATAAAAGGTGGCACTAGAAAGATGTAGGTTGGGATAGCAGTCTAGAGACTAAGCTGCCGCTGCACATGGACATTGCTGTGCGACAGAAATGGCTCTAGCTGTTCTTCACTCTCTTAATATGAACCTCAAGATACAGAGAAGTGTGGAGCTTCAATGGACTTACTCTGCTTCATGCACATACTCCCTTGGTATTTAATCTTCTCTCCTTGACAAAAAGATGTTCATAAGGGAATGTTAGCTATTAAGGGAGGGATGGGAAGAGAGGTGAATCTCCCTAGCTCCTACATGTCAGGGTTTCTTCCTAGTCTTCATATCTCTTGATCTTGGAATAATTTTGTCATAGGGCCCAGTTTTTAAATCAAATTACTGAGGAACCATTTTTTTTTAGTGTGTCGGTACTAGAGTAGCTTAGTATGTTTGCACAACTGGCAAAAGCACGAACTGATACACAGCATACTTGAAGCTTCAAAGGAAATAGAGTGAACATAGTCTACATGGTCCTGTCTTTGAACAGAGAACATGAAGCAGCTGTTTAATAGCATCCCATAGTAAATAGCAGCCAGCAGACTGAGAAGAAGGTCTTAAATTATGACATTACCAAGTCAATATTGAATTTACAAGGTCTATTTTTACTGATAGCCTGGAACTTGAACTCAGTGTTCTGAAAGTGGGGACTAGTGTACAAATGAGAGACCTGCAGGAAGAATCTGCTATTTTTGACTTAAAGTGAAAGCAAAGAGACATGTTAACCCTGCAAAATGCAGAGATCTACTGATCTATATTTCTTCCTTCCTGCCATCTTCTTCCCTCATTTCCTCCTGTGCTTCCCTCTTCTTTTTGTGGTCCTTTCTCCCTTCTGCTGCTCTATAGACTCCAAGCAATTTGTGGTTGGACAAGTATGGGTTGGACAGCCTCAAAAATGAGAATCCAGTTTTCTTCATCTATAGGTTTCCAAGAGTAAGGACAAACTCCTGGCTTTTTCTCTGCCCTCCTGGCACTTGATCCAAGACTTGGCCACAATTACAGAAATCCATGGTAACACAAGGTATCTAAAGCTCAATTTCAGTGGCTCAAAATGTTGAACAAGATTACAGCCAATGAACTCAGAAGAGCACCACTACAGAGGCTTGTGTTAACTTTGGCCTGTCCTGCTATGCCGTACATGTGCGGAGGATATCCAACCCCATACAGCAAGGACTGTGAGAATTGAATTGACAAATGCCTACACCATAGGCCAAACTGGTTTCTGAATAAGAGGAATATCATAGTACAGATTCTGACAGGTATGTTGGCATTGCCCTCACAGTCTGTGAGATGTATGCTTGGGGTTACTACAAACAGCAAACAACCCAGCTTCATAATGTCTCAGATTTCCAGGATACAAAACAGAATTTCTCAGCATACAAAGAACTAGAAAAATCTTAGCTGACATGGGAAAAGAAATTCTACAGATGTTACTATGAGAATGCCTCAGGTATTAAATGACCTACTTAAAAAAAAAAACAAAAGGCTTCAGAGACTACACATAAAATTTCTTTTCTTTTTTTTAATTTATTTTTATTTATTTATTTTTTACACTCCAGATTTTATCCCTCCTCCCCCTGATCCACACTCCCACTGTTACACATCAGATACCTCCTCACCACGCCCTGTTTCCATGAGGTTGTCCCTACCACCCACCCCCACCCCACCAGACCTCTAAACTCCCTGGGGCCTTCAGTCTCTTGTCAGGTGCATCTTCTCTGACTAAACTCAAACCCAGCAGTCCTCTGCTGTCTATGTGGTGGGGGCCTCATATCAGCTGGTGTATGTTGTCTGTTTGATGGTCCAGTGTTTGAGAGATCTTGGGGATCCAGATTAATTGAGACTGCTGGTCCTCCTACAGGGTTGCCATCTTCCTCAGCTTCTTTCCACCTTTCTCTAATTCAACCACAGGGGTCAGCAGCTCTTTCTATTATTGGGTCTTCTGGAGTGCAGTCATACTAGGTCCCTTATTGTGAGTGCTCCATAGCCTCAGTAATAGTCTCAGGCTTTGGGATCTCCCCTTAAGCTGGATCCCACTTTGGGCCTGTTGCTGGACCTTCTTTTCCTCAGGCTCCTCTCCATTTCCTTCCCTGTAGTTCTTTCAGACAGAAACAATTATGGGTGAGAGTTTTAACTGTGGGATGGCAACCCCCCCACACTCACACATTTGATGCCCTGTTTTCTGGCTGGAGGTGGGCTCTATAAGTTCCCTCTCCTTACTGTCAGGACATTTCCTGAGAATCTCTCACCTCCCAGGTCTCTGGTGCATTCTGGAGGGTTCCTTCAACTCCCAACCTCCCAAGGTTGCCTGTTTCAATTCTTTCTCCTGGCCCTCAGGGCTTCACATACTTTTTCCTCACTCAACACCAGATCAGGCTCCCCTCTTCCTCCCCGCCCCCATCTACTTTCCCTCCCAGGTCCCTCCCTCTAAAGCCAATTTTGATTGCTTTCTTCTCCCTCCCAAGTGGAACTCAGGAGCCCTCACTTGGGCCTTTCAGGTTGTTGACCTTTATGTATTCTGTGAACTGTATGTGTCTTGGGTATTTTGTACATTATTATTATTATTATTATTATTATCATCATCATCATCATTATTGGCTAATACCTACTTATTAGTGAGTACATACCATGCATGTCTTTTTGTGTCTGAGTTACCTCACTTAAGATGATATTTTCTAGTTCCATCTACTTATCGGCAAAACTCAGGATATCCCTGTTCTTAATAGCTGAGTAGTATTCCATTGTGTAAACGAACCATATTTTCTGTATCCATTCTTCTGTCATAAGACATCTGGGTTGTTTCCAGCTTCTGGTTATCACAAATAAGGCCGCTATGAACATAGTGGAGCACTTCTTCAGGTGCTTCTCAGCCTTTTGAGATTTCTCTGTTGTGAATTCTTGGTTTAGTTTTATACCCTATTTTTTCATTGGTTTGTTTGGATTTCAGTTGGCTAGGTTCTTGAGTTCTTTATATGTCTGGGATATTAGCCTTCTATCGAATATGAGGTTAGTGAAGAGTTTTTTTTCCCAATCTGTACATTCCCAAATTGTCTTATTGACTATATCCTTTGTCTTACAGAAGATTTCAAGTTTCATGAGGTCTCAGACACAAATAATATAAAATATCTTGGGGCAACTCTAAACAAACATGTGAAAAACCTGTCTCTCAATAACTTTAAGTCTCTCAAGAAAGAAATCAAAGATCTCAGAAAATGGAGAGATCTCCCAAGCTCATGGATTGGTAGAATTAACATAGTAAAAATGGCTAGCCTACCAAAGGCAATCTACAGATTCAATGCAATCTCCATAAAAATCCCAGCACAAAGCCGGGTGTGGTGGCACATGCCCTTAATCCCAGCACTCAGGAGGCAGAGGCAGGCGGATTTCTGAGTTCAAGGCCAGCCTGGTCTAGAAAGTGAGTTCCAGGACAGCTAGGGCTACACAGTTGAAAAGCAAAACAAAAAAACAAAAACAAAAACAAAATCCCAACACAATTCTTCAAAGACATGGAAAGAGCAATTCTCAAATTTATCTGGAAAGGTAAAAAACCCAGAATAACGAAAACAATTCTTAACAATAAAAGAACAGCTGGGGGAAATCACCATGCCTGACCTCAAGCTTTACTACAGAGCAATAGTGATAAAACAAAACAAAACAAAAAAACAAAACAAAAAAAACTGCATGGTATTGGTACAGAGACAGACACATTCATCAGTGGAATAGATTTGAAGACCCAGAAATGAAACCACACACTTATAGGTACTTGATCTTTGACAAAGAAGCCAAATATATACCTGGAAAAAAAGAAAGCATCTTCAATAAATGGTGCTGGTCCAACTGGGTGACTGTATGCAGAAAAATGAAACTAGACCCATATTTGTTACTTTGCACAAAACTCAAGTCCAAGTGGATCAAGGGCCTCAACATGAAACCAGATATACTGAATCTCATAGAAGAGAAAGTGGGAAAGAGCCTTGAACTCATTGACACAGGGAGAAATTTCCTGAACAGAACTCCAATGGCTCATGCTCTAAGATCAAAAATTGATAAATGGGACCTCATGAAACTGGAAAGCTTCTGTAAGGCAAAAGGCACAGTCAATAAGACAAATCAGCAACACATACAATTTAAAACATTAAAATCAATAAACATATTGAAAACTTCTACAAAGTAAAGAATATACAGAGAGGCAACTAAAAATCTAAAAATCTATTAATTGAAAATTCCCTGGACTGGTTTGCTCCAAGGAAGATTTGTAAGAAAACATTTTAAAAATTTTGAGGTTAGGTTAACATAAATTATCATATTTGAATAGGAAAAAAAGTAATAAAACAAAAACAATTATATACAGAAGCTCTGAGAACAGTGGGCTGACACTGAAACATCTAACACTTTTGTCATCTACCAGAAGGAGATCAGAATGTGGTGAGAAAGAAAATGCATGCAAAAAAAGAATGGCTAAAATACTTCAGACATGAAGATTATGTGATCTCCAAACGATGTAATGATTTCCATGTCAAGACATAGTACAATAAAACTATAGACCAAAAGCTAAGACTGCCTGAGGAAAATTTGATATATGATCTACATGAGAATATTACTTTATAATGTCAATAATTTTCACATCAGAAGTCATGAAATGTCAGAAGAAAGTGGCATATATTTCAAAAGTTACAAGAGAATTGTCAGCTCAGACCTATGTCAGTTAAAATGTCTTTCGAGGGAGGAAATCAAGATATTTTGTGATCGAGGAAAAGCAAAAGAATTTATTCCTAACTCATCTGCTAAAATAAAAAGAAGTCTTAATGATGTAAGAACAGTTAAGGCATCACAAATGAGTAAGACAATGACAAGTGTGACTTTTGGACTAATTGGACATGCCATTCTTCTCTTTTGTTGAAAATAAAAGTTTGACAGCACAAACAAATATTATAATAAATAATTGAACTTTATCAGAGCAAAATTTCTGCATTCATTTGTAAATTACTAATTACTAATATAAATTATTAATCTAAATATAATATAAATTACTAATAAATAATAAAATATTTCAATCTATACAATTTATGGAAAGTCAAATAGGTATATATATTACATTTTACAGAAACCACCAAAATATCAAAGCATACAGTTAAAAAAATTACAGACAGGTTGAGATGTAAAACTTTCTTTAAAAATATTCCCAAAGGCAAAAAATAAGAAGTTAGGGGAAAATCCAAAGTTAATAACTAGAAAACAAATAAAATGAAAAAGATACTTGAAGTAAATTAGATGTGATAATAATTGCACTAAATAGAAATACACTGAGTTAGAGGGAAGTCTCAGTGCTTAAATGAATAGACTGCTCTAGCAGAGAACCTGAGTTTGACTCGTACTATCCAAACTGAGCAGTTGGCAAACTTCTGTAACTCTAGATCTGACACTCCCTTCTGTCCTCCTTGAACACCTGCTTGCTTCATGCACAGACAGACACACATAATTAAAAATAAAATAAATCTTAAAAAATAAAAATTAAAACCAGAAGATTTAGAGAATGAATTAAAAAAAAAAAAAAGTCTACAAGAAACACATTTCCAATATGGAAATGTAAACCAGTTAAAAGCAAGAGGATGAAAACAATACCCAACACACTAGCAAGCAAGTAAAGTCACAGCAGCAATGAAACTAGACAGAATTAGATTCAGAAAAAGAAAAGTACCAAGAGAAAGAGGCATTTCACCAGAGGTTAAAATGCTTAATTGTCTGAGTACTTAGGGAAACCAGAGATTTATCTACACAGAGCTTTGAAATCACTGGAGCAATATTGACAAGACTACAAGAAGCACACAAATATATAACTGTCCTCATAGACTTCTGCTCTCTTCTCTCAGCAAAGGGTCCAAGGGCTTTGAACTGAACAAAAACAAACGGATAAAATGTTAAGCAAGGACTCCCCGAACACAGCACCAAAAGCATGTTGCATAAAAGACAAAACAAAAACCTCAAATTGAACTTTAAAAAAAAAAAAATCAAAGAGTTTAATGTCTGTGAAAGACACTAAGAGAAGAGAAAACAATTATTTGGCAGAAGACCTTTCACCAATATATATTTAAGAATTAATACAAACCAATCACCTAATTAAAAATGGGCAAAAGACAAACCAACACACTTAACCAAGGATGGTGGTAAGCAACTACAATGTACAAAAAGATGTTCTGCATCATCAGCCATTAGGAAATAACAATTGTAGTCCCGATGAGATACCAATTCTCCACTGTTAGAAGTGGTATGACTAAGAAGACCAAGCATTGGACAAATGGAAAATAAAAGTGCATGGAGTCATATGACACCCTTCATGCCTTACCAGAAATGGGACATTGCATTGACAGAGCAACAGGACACTTGCTCTGTCTATCAGGAGCACTGCTATTGTCAGCCTAGCTCAGCAGGCACTCAGCAGGAAAATGAAGCAGGCCATTGAATCCTCCCACATTTGAACCTAGTTAGAATGTATAGTAAATGTATTGAAAGTAAAGAGGAATTTAGGACCAGTCCAAAATCACAGCTCATTCAAATATTTAAAGTAGAGCAACTTGTAATGCTTTATATTTTGATTCTAACCAAAGTGGTTACCTGACTTTAGAGTGGCATGTTATTGCTACGTTGTAGCTGACATCTCCATGAGGCCTAAGTGTTTAGCCATTTTCACGGGCAGAGATGTGATGGTTTAATCTCAAGGCAATCTATTTGAGTAATAAAATTAGGCAAATGCAGTTAAACAACACCCTTCACAATAGGCTAAGATCCAGAAATAATTATTAATGGGCCATTATCTATAGAACATATGATATTTAATGGAGTTTAGTCATGCTTAATATGGTTAAATGAAGAAATGAATATCACACATTTACAAAAACCATAAACACAATTGTTTTGGCCATATATTTGGGAACAGTCAATTCAATACTTGTAATTTAGATATAGGAATATACCTCTCACATGATAAAGAAAACAAAGTATGCTGAAGAAACTGACAAATTAAGTGATGTCAAAGCTAAAGTAACATATGACATTATACCACACATCGAAAGAACGCATCAAAATAGAAGCATCCATAGGACACAGCCTGGCGCCATACTTACCTGTTGTGCATTCTGAGAAAATTAGTCTATTTGTTTTTGAGTGTTAACTTCCTCATATGTAAAATGGACCTTTAAAGGTCCTTTATGGAGTTTTTAAGTTTACCTTGGCAAACACTAAATTGTAAAATATATAAGATTTAAAACTTTTACCTTCATCTTAGAAAAATATGTTGATAAATTTCCAAAATTCAAGCAATGAGAAAATTAATATTTTGCAGAAACTCTACACATTGTACGTTTTCATCTAAAGCATCATATTTATGTCAGAAACATGGTTGAAGCACTCATGCTTCCTTTAAGAGTATACATAACCTCCACTTGACCAGGCCAATTGAGCTGGCTGTCAAATGAAAGGATGCAGTTTCATGTGGAATTTTTTCACAGAACCTCATTCAGGCTCCAGCAGACCTGGATTCTTAGCCTAACATGGCTGCTACTTGGTTGGGTGATTATGAATTAATCGCTTCACTTCTTCAGAACCTTAGCTGATGCCTGTCAATGTTTGAACTGGCCATGGTCCTCTCTCATGTCTTTCTAGTGTCCATATTTTATGAAGTTCTTACGCCACACTCTATCACGCTGTTCATGTGGTTGTCCCACTAACTCAACCATTATCATTCTAGCTTAGCCAAACAAACCAACTAAAGAACAGTGGGCTCTGCCTATTCAGATTCTAACTGTGTCTCTCACTGCAAGCAAACAGAAGAAACCCAACATCTTGAATCTGCAGATTAATGACACCCAGGGGGCTGTCTGAACAAGGGAGTCCTCCAGGTGCTCTGTTGACTGGCCTTTTGTACTGGTAATGCTTTTAGTATGACAATGTCTTTACTTTTGTTTCTGGCAAGAATTAATATATTACTTATGATATTTAATAAGAAACAGCTGTTCCCAATGAGCTTGGAGCCCAGTTGCCCATTAATTCTGGTTGGCTTTTCTTGCCGTGGTGAATGGGAGCAGACAGAGGAGGTGATCCACGTGATATGTTGCAAGACCAAAGTCGTCTGCAGACAGTAGAGCTGAGAACAATTGTTCTGTATAATTCAAAATGCATGGTACAAGAAAACAAGATATGATGTTTAAAATTAGAAGAACATTTGGTCTGTATAGTTAAAAGCTAATAAGTCCTATGGCCGTGAAGTTGTTTTAAATTCTAGGAAGCGACTGTACAAAATAGATGATAAAGCTAATGAGTCAACAGTTACTGAACACCTACTATGAACAAGCTAATTCATCAGTCATCAAATAGTAGCACTTACTAGGCACTAACTTATGTAAGGAACCTATTCAAAGCAATAAATTTACAGATTTTGACTCGCATACATAAACATGGTTCAGTTTTATTCTAATATTCAAATGTGTATGTGTTCAATAGTTTGTGTGTGTGGACGGTGAGAGAGAGAGAGAGACAGAGAGAGAGAGGTGGGGGAGGAGAGATCTATTCAGTTATTTGTTTGCTTTGCTCTATAAAACATTTACATTGAGGAATGCTATAATCTTGTTACACAAGCAATGTGAAAAGTTACAATTGTCCCTTAACTGTTTATACGTTATATAGTGTACTAAAGCTACTATGTTAAATTAGATTATTATTGTGAGCATAGGCAGCATCTGTATCATTGTTCCACTGATGTAGAGTCATATGACTTCCTTTGGCCTTGCATGGGTATAGGGCATTTTGCCGAACCTTAACTTTGGGGCTATCCATATAACTTGGCTTTACAACTGAGATGTTATAAGACGTGTTACTGAAATATTTTATGTGGTTGGGCTTGATTTTGTTGTTGTTGTTGTTGTTTTCTGTTTTGTGTGTGTGTGTGTGTGTGTGTGTGTGTGTGTGTGTGTGTGTGTTTCTTCTGTGACCACAATAATAAGTTCCTTGGCTGTTCTGTCCCATTATCCCCTAGAACGAATGTTCTCTAGGAAGGAGAAGTGAGGCTGTATCAACAGCTGGACACTGAGAGATCCATTCTCATATGAGTGACAGTAAAGTACCCTTGCACAAGGTCGTTAAGTTTGGGACTAATTTATTTTATGGCAATAGTCTTTACAATCAAAATGAGAGGAATTTAAACAATGTGGCATCAAGTTGTACTTTGCTTCAAAAATAAAATCAACTCACTAAATTAGAGCAGATGTGTGTACTCTAACGGAAATTACCCAAATGGGAAGGATGGCTGCAGAACACACTGGTACTTGACAAGTGGAACTTGTCTTAAAAATTCAGAAATGATGTGCGTAGTAAGAATGTCCCAAGAAAATGTATCAAGAGCCACAAATTTTCAGAGTTCATCCCAATACAGTAAAAAAATAATAGAGAGATATACCTCACAGTTTCCAATCTCTGATGAACTACATTTTAGCAGGAGATGAATACACAAAAACAAAACTTTGGAATGATTCCACACACTGCATCAAAGTTTTAATGCATCAAAACTCATTCCAGTGTTCTGGCTCATCTCCAGGCCCTAAGTATATTGAAGGAGCTCAAAGAGTAAGAGAAGATACCTCTTGGCTCGTGAGTGTTTCCAGAAATTTAGTGATAAAAAGACCTTTGTGCAGTCACTGAGCACAGGAAGGGGAAACATGGATTTTTCTCAATGGAAGCTGTACATTGTGCTATAACACTAAACCTTTGGCTCCTTACCCAACATGATGAACATGATGCCAATGCTCGGTGCTTGGAGTTGACAAACAGTCTGGCAGAGTAAACAGACAAGCCCATAGTGCTCAGCTATTAATCTGATGTAGTTTAATTCACACTGTTGAAGAACTTACAGATAGATCATTATATTAAATCCTTTAATAGCAATTGAGCATTATCAAATGATTTTTTGAAAGATTTTCAAGTATTTTACTATTGTTAATAAAAATTAAATAATAATATAATCACCAATGCCACATAACTTGTAAAATAATCTGTGGTATCAGCTGTTTAATGTTCCTTTGCTCCCCTCTTTACAAGTTTCTAATTGTACATGTGTTTTCCTTCTACAAAGAACTTCTTCATGAAAATCATGAAATTTTTCAGCAAGAAAAGCAGATTTCTGTAGACATGGAAAGATTGGGATGTCATAATCACATTTTTCAGCACATAGGTGCTGAAGAAAATAATTTCCCTGGGCTGGCTATTAAACTTACTGTATTTTTCAATGAAATAGAGACACAGAGGATTTCTTTTTGATGCATTCATTCAAGGATCATGCTATCTTTTTCAGATCTGATTTTACTTCTGAGAAGATATGAGAAGTGACACTCCCATTGGGAACTCTTACAGATAGGCTGGTCCTATACAAGAAGAGGGTGAGAAAAATGTACTATCAAGAAAATGTTCTCTCAAAAAAAAAAAAAGTCCTGCTTTGCTTCCATAATGCATCCTTACCTTCTTGATGTGTGGATGCCTCAGGTTGCTTGTGAGCATTGAACATGTCTCCTAAGTTAGAGAGCCATACTTTAAAATGTGGAACAGGTACAAGCAAAACATCCATTCCCAAAAGAGTAAATCTAAGGGTTTATCTGCCATATAGAATATTTCTAAAGCTCTAGACTTTATAAAGTAGTCTGTGGAAGCTTTGAAACAGAATCAGCTAAGTTGGACTAGAGCTCATTTGGGTAGAAGTGGTTTAATTCAGTTATAACTAGCCAGTAGACCTGAATTCTAAAGTGGGGAGAAAACAAAAACAACAACAACAACAAAAAGTAACTGTGTTGCAAAGTAAGTATTAGTTTAACATAGGAAGGAGGCATTGGGGAAACACAAAGGAAGAAAGAAGAGAAAGGGAGCCTCAGGAAATAACACACACACACACACACACACACACACACACACACTCACGCACGGATAGAGGATGAGACATACATAAGAGGAGGGGAGAAATGATAGAGAAGAAGGGAGATAGGAGGGCACTCTGATATAATTTAATTTTATTGTGTTAAGTGATCTGTTTTGTATAAATTAGTTTACATTTATAGCAGAAACTTGCTAACCATTCATGTTAATAAACTGACCATTCATTGTCCATGTAGTATATCCAATATTCCTAAGTAGAAACTCCAAATCAGAACAAGGAATTTGGAACACAAAACATAGAATGTGCAGTATGGCAGCGTGCAGAGCCCACCAGCAGCATGCACAGAAACCACGCACAGTTGGCACTTCGTAATTACAAGTGGCACAGCATTCGGGCAGAGGGCCAGTTTCTTTAATGCATAGGACTCAATATGGAATGTTTTTGATCCTCATGTGTAACTACTGCCACTGACAACTGTCCAGGTGCTCTAATGGGCACTGAAGTAGCACAAGCTGGTGACAAGTTTTGCTGAGCATGGTGCAGGTACACCCAACATGGCCAAGTTTTAGATTTGTAAACAAATACACATACAAATGTATACTTAATTTTAATGAAGACTCACATATGTACATGACTATCACAACAAATATATTTGTATATTATATAAGATAATAGTATATAAATATATTTTGTATGTAACATACTTAAGCACTGTACCTGTTAGGATTAACTTTCATGTATTATTCAAGGCTTAGTCAAAAAACTAACTTAAAATTACAAGAAAGGAGGTAATTAATAAAGAAAGAAATGATCATTTTGGTTTTTGCTTCTTTCTCTCATTCCTCAATTGTTCTATGGATTTTCTGAAAAGGGTGACCTAACTGATGTAAGTGTTAGAATTTCTTGCCCATAGACAACAAGATTACTCTATATCTGCTATTAAGGCAGGAGGAATTTATGTCAAAATTATGGATATTTTGCTTAGTAATCAAAACAGGTATTTTGATATTGGTTCAGTAGTTCCTAAACTCCATCAGTTGTCCAGTTGTCCTTAAATCACTGTGTGAGCATTGTGTTCTAATATATTTTTGACTCCACTGTCATTCTGCTCAGCCAATATAAACTGGCTTACAAGAGAAATCTGCATCCATTATTTTCTATGCCACTTTAGTGTATGTTAGATTCCCAGGACGTTTTCTTTTTACTCTCTGAGAAATTTTAGCCTCTGACCAGTATTTTCCTGCTTCTCTTTACTTTGCTACTAAAAACACACTTCCTATTTTCTCTGTGTATATGTATATGTGTGTGCATGTGCTTGTGTGTGTGTGCGTACATGTCTTTGAGTGTGAGAAAGCATACGCATGCAGTACACACACATGATCACACAGATGTTACGGTGTAGTTCAGAAGTCAGAACACAGCTTCCAGTGTCAGTGCTTCTCTCTTCTTGTTTGAAGGCAGGGTCCCTTTGATGTCCTCTATGCTAACTGACTCCATGCACTAGGATGTCCTCCTGTCCTCCTCTCCCACCTCTTCATAGGAGTACTGGCACTATAGACAAGTGTTATTGAACTCATTTTACACGGGCTCTGTAGACTCCAGTTCAGGACCTCAAACTTGCTATGCAAGAGCTATCTCTACCAGTTCCAAAATTGACATTTTTTTTAATTCCACATATAAGCAAAATTACACAGTATTTGTCATTCTCTGATGTAGCATCTTGTTCTCAACATTTACCAAGGTTTTAACAAATGAGAGTGTCCTCTTTTCCTGTCCCATTTTGTATTGCTATAAATCTATACATTAGTTCATCAGACTGATGGACAAAAATTGTTTCCACTTCAGTTACTGGAAGCAATGCTGAAATGCATAATGCACACACACACACACACACACACACACACACACACACACACACGGTATTTTTTTTTTTTTTTTACTTATTTTGGATTTCCTTATTGTTGCTTTTGTTTGTGAGACCTAGATCTCAGGCTAATTTGAAGCTCATTACATAACCCCAGCTGACCTTGAAGTCATGACCTTCTTGCCATAACCTCCTGGATCTGAGATGAAAGATAAGTGGCACCTCACATACTATGTTTACATATTATTCATTATCTAAGATACTACTTCAATCTATTTTATCCTGTTTAATAGGTTGCTATTCATTTCTGCCTTTTTGTGGGTTATCTGTTTTATAACACAGTATAGTTCAATTATTTAGTTTTGGAAAGGTTTGTGTTTTTGGTCTCTCTCTCTCTCTCTCTCTCTCTCTCTCTCTCTATATATATATATATATATATATATATATATATATGAATTTTACTCATAAGTACTTTATTACCTCTGATACAATTTTAAACAATGTAAGTTTGTATTATACATACATAATACATACATATATAATACATACATGTGTGTAGATAGATAGAATATATGAATCAAATTACATATATACATAATACATACATATATAATACATACATGTATGTGTAGATAGAATATATGAATCAAATTATATATATGTATATATATTGCATATATATAGTTGTATCTGTGTGTTTGTGTGTGTATTTTTGGCAAGGTAGTAGTTTGAATGAAAATGAAAATGACTAGACTAGGACTGCTAGAAGTGTGGTCTTGTTGGAGTAGGTATAGCATTGTTTGAGGAAGTTTGTTGCTAGGGGTGGGTTTTTCAGGTTAGAAATCTCTTGCTTTGTTCAGCAATCATTCAAGTATCCTCTTATGATGTTTTCAAAATCTAAATTGTGTGTGTAACATTAACTGTCAATAGATACAACATTAATTGATGTGTTGTTTTGTTAAGGCAAATCTCAGTTGTCAGCTCCACTTCCTCGAGAATCAACTAAGACACAAGCAGCTGTGCACACCTGAGAAAGGCCTTTCTCATTGGATTATATGAAGTGGGAAGACACATCCTAAATCTGGGCTACCCCTTCTGGTGGTAGCCCACATCAGATAAAGAAGAAGGAAGTTTTTATTTTTTGCCTGCTTGACCTAACTATTGCTGGAAAGTTCATCTATCCCGCTGCTCACCCATTCCTACACTGGGATTAGAACCTAATTCTTCCAGATTCCAGCTCTCTAGGAATCCTCTAGGATTCCAGCTACAGACTGGGACTGCTGAGAATCCAATCTCAAGGACAGAACAACTAAAGGATTCTTGGTCTTTCCATTGGGAGATGGCAGTTGTTGCACTACACAGAACATTTCTTGAATGTCAATCTAATACACCCAAACACACACATACACCACCACCACTGCCATGATTACCATTACTAACAGCCCCTCCACCCCATCATCATCACCACCACCATCATCATCATTACTTCTGTTCCTCTATAGAAGCCTAACTAACAGATATTATGTGAAACCTTTAATTTTTCTTAATAGCACATCTTATCTCATTTATTACTTTCTCATTAAACTTTAGTGGATCTTGCACATTGAGTTTTATTTGCTCTGGGAATATAGTAGAAAGTTCTACATTCTCTGTTATCTTGCTAGTCATAAGTTCCCAATTCCTTTTTCAGTAACGATCTGGGGCAGTGATTATCTGCAAATGCAATCCCCATTTCCTTATTTAAAAGTTTTTATAGTCTGCATTATGATTTACTTTTTCTTCTAGATGAATTTGAAAATCACCACACTAAGTCAAAATAGTAGACCCATGACTCAGATTAATTTAAACCCATTTATTAATTTTGAAATATGTTTATGATTTATAAACCAATATCATGAATATCTCTTAGAAATATTCTACAGTTTTATCACTTAAGTTCTTTATATTACTTGTTAGTATGTTTTTTACTATTAGGTTATGATAATAACTTTTTGATACTAAGAATAAATATTTCCCCCTAATGTTCACTCAGTTATTTGGGGGCTTCCAAAGACATGGTTTTTAAAATAATTTTAAAGTACAAATTTATTCAACTCATTAAAATTTTAAGAGTTATATAATAATATTTGGTATTTGGGGCATATGAATAAAACCGTTACCCTCTTTTACCATTCACATTAGAAGACTGGAGAGCCAGAGCTGAGAAAGAAGTCTTAACTAATAATCTTCTCTCCTTCTTTCTTATGACAAGGAATAGTTCAGGTAATTCTATGAAAATGTACTGTCAACCTTTGCTAGGTTTTATATTAATTATGGAAATATTGACATGTTGCTGCTGTTTCCTTAGCCTTCAATGACTATTCAACTGCATGTTTTTAAACATCTTCAATCTGCCACTGTGTCTGTTTTCTAATTGGTCCTTTCATAGTGCTACACTGTGTGCACTGTACTCAAATAACTTCCATCCACACCTTATTATTAACACCATTGATTTATGAAGGTAGGCTTTCTTTTAGTACCTATAATTCAGCTTGCAAATTTATTTATTTATTTATTTATTTATTTATTTATTTTTACTTATTCACTTATCCTATTCACTGCCATTTCCTGGTCACACTCTCCCACAATCCTTTTCCCCTCCCCCTTCCCCTTCTTCTTTGAGAGTGTGTCCCCCCACCCCACCCCACCCGTATCCCCCAATCTTGCATCTCAGGTCTCTGTGAGGCTAGGCACTTTTTCTCCTGCTGAGGCCTGACAAGGCAGCTCAGCTAGAAAAACATATCCCATGGACAGGCAACAGCTTTTGGGATAGGTCCCGTTCCAGAAGTTCTAGACTCACGTGAGACCAAGTTTCACATCTGCTATACATGTCTAGCCTGCATATGTTCTTTGGTTGGTGGTTTAGACTCTGAGAACCATGAGGGTCCAGGCTAGTTGACTCTGTTGGTCTTCCCAGTCTTCCTGTGTTGTTCCTATCCTCATTGAGGCCTGCAATCCTTCCTCCTATTCTTCCATAAGAGTCTCCAAGCTCCATCCATTGTTTGGCTGTGGGTCTCTGCACCTATCTGAATTAGCTGCTGGGAGGAGCCTCCCAGAGGACAACATGAGCGTGTCTGCAAGCATAACAGAATATCATTAATAGTGTTAGGGGTTGTTGCTTGCCCATGGAATGGGTCTCGAGTTGGGCCAGTTATTGGTCGACCATTCACTTAGTCTCTCCTCATCCCCTGTACCTGCATTTCTTGTAGACAGGATAAATTTTGGGTTAAATTTTGTGGGTGGGTTGGTGTCTCTATTGCTCTACTGGGGTCTCTACCTGACTAGAGGAAGTGGTCTCTTCAGGTTCCATATCCCCAGTGTTGTGATTCACAACCAAAGCCACTCTCACTGATTCTTGAAAGGCTCACTTATCCTAGGTCTCTGTCTGGGCCTGGAGATGCCCCCCCATCCCCACCTCTCCACTCCCATCAGTTGCAGATTTCTATTCCTTTTCATTGTCTTCTAGCCATCTCTCCTGTTCTTCCATACACCTGATCCTGAACTCCCTTTCCCTTTCCCCTCCCCCAGCAAATAGTTTTTATGTGATTTTTTTTTCACACTTTTTCTGCCAGTTTTTGTTTTATTTTATAAAATAATCTTGGCAGCTTTGTAACCCTATTTTCTAAAATTCAATAATTTTATTCCTTGAAATATTGATAAAAAGTTCTGGGATATTTTATGGAAATAATTATGTAATAATGCTTACTTCTGTATTTGTAATGACTATTCAATGACTACTTTTAATTTTCTAATGGTTTCAATCAAGATTTCTACACTAATGGTTTTCTTTATGGCCTTCCTATTGAATATCAAATATCTAAGCATGGCTAGGTAGCATACTCTATTTGAACATTATCATTATTTGCTCATAAAACATATCAGTTCTAGCTATTTTCTCTCTTATTTCTATGGCTTTTAAATTAAAATTACAACAACATTTTAATTCTCTTTCCTTAGTATCATATATGTATTGATGTTTGGTTTTACTATTTTTCTCTTAATTTCATATGTGTACACTTTATTTACATCTCCCTCTCTTTTTAGTGTGCTTCCCCACCCCCCGATCCTGCTTGAGTTCATTTTGTTCTGCTTTTATATGAGTTTTCCTATTTTCATATGTGCGTACTTTAGAGCTGACCAATGGAATTGGATTACCAGTTAGGAGGTTCATTGCTGTACAAGACTAGTTCTCATTCACTCAACAATAATAAGGGCTTAGAGTGCTTTATCTGGAGTGACGTGATGTGAGATTTTCCCTATCCTCTTTGGAATGGTAACTGATACTGTATTTATTCAGGTCTTTTCAGGCAACCATATTCTCATGAGTTCATGAGTTCAGCTTCCCTGCCATATATAAGTCACAGTCTTGTAGCAAATGTCCTAGTTTTGCTATTAACCCCTGCTTAATTTATTTACTTTCTTTTCATTTTTCAGCTACTGGGATTAAAAGTTTAGTACATTTCTTTTCTTTTTTGCTATTCCACGCCCCCCACTTTAATGGTTAGTGGGCATATTTAAGGATATACATTAAAGCCTACTGTGTGGTTAGACAAGGCTTTTATTTTCATTATGTTTCTAAATAATCATTCATTAGTTAAATGACAATTAATTTAACACCTACCATATGCTGAGCATTGTCTTCCTGTAGAAACAATTACATTTGCAATTTTAATTTTCTCTCAGAACAATAGATTTTAAGGGACTTTTTCTCCTTTTAAAGATGTTTGATTACAAAAGCTTTGACTGTTTAAACCATGTTATTAAGCTTAAGTTTATTGTATTTTTCTTAGAAGATTCTGCTAATATTCTGATGTTGGAAACTTCCTGAGTACAACTTAACTAGAAGCTCATCTGCCCCTTACTTATTAGAGATATAGTGGACTAATCCAAGTGGATGCTTCAAAGTGATCATAGTATGGATCTTACATGGTGTTTAATAAAGTACAATGGTAAAAATGTAAGTAGTAAAATGGGATAATTATCACAATGTATTGTACTAAAATTGCCATAATCCTTAAACTTTGAGGTCATTCTTCAGTCAAATATGGGTTTCAAACACAAGTACTAAAACACCATTCCCAAAAACAAAACTCATAATGGCATCTTGTTGGCTAACATTTAAATAGACATAGTTAAGGACATACATTTAAGCCCACTATGCGGCTAGATTATAAATTGCATGTAATGAATATGCTGTGACTGTTATGGAAAAAGGGGAGTCGCATGCCATGAAGATGGTTCAGGAAGATGCAAAACCTAAAACTAAGGAATTATTTCTAAAAACTTTCAACTACTGTTTTTGGAGGGCAGTTGCTCATTAACATGCAAAACCACAGAAAGTGAAAGTACAAATAAAGAGGACTAGTACAGCGTGATCAAGGAGCACTGCTGTACCTGATACATGTGACCAGGGACCACTGGTGTATCAGTATACATAGGTATGGAGCACAAATGAACCTATTACACATGATCAGGGAGCATCGATAAGCAAGACACATGCAATCAGGGAGTCCTACTGTACTGTTATACTTTGTTAGAACACAGTCATAATTCTGAACCCAACAATGTCTTATATTCATAGTTTATTTTTATTCTTTAATTCTTTTTTACAGTCCAGTCTTCATCCCCCTCCTGGTCCGCCCTCCTAACCATTCCCCATCCCCTAACACCACCCCCATCTCCAATTTCCAAGAGGATATCCTCATCCCCTACCCCACCAGAACTCCCCACTCCCTGGGGCCTCTAGTGTCTCAAGGGTTAGGTGCATCTTCTCTCATTGAGGCCAGACCAGGCAGTCCTCTACTGTATATGTATCAGGGGCCTCATATTAGCTTGTGTGTGCTGCTTTGTGGTGGCACAGGATCTGAGAGATCTCAGGGGTCCAGGTCTGTAGAAACTTCTGGTATTCTCATGGGGCCACCCTCCTCCTCAGCTTCTTCCAGCTTTTTCCCAATTCAACCACAGGGGTTCATGGCTTCTGTCTATTGGTTGGATGCTAGTATCTGCATTTGACTCTTTCAGTTGTTCACTGAAACTCTCAGAGGGAACTGAGACTCTTGTCTGCAAGCACAACACAGAATCAGTAATCGTGTCAAGCCCCGGGGCCTTCCCTTGAGCTAAATCCCAGTTTGGGTTTGTCACTGGACCTCCTTTCTCTCGGGTCTTTCTCCAGTTTTAAAAATTAGATATTTTCTTTATTTACATTTCAAATGTTAATCCCCTTTCCTCATTTCTCCTCTGAAAACCCCCTATCCCATTATCCCTTCCCCTGCTCACTAACCCACCCATTCCTGCTTCCCTGTCCTGACATTTCCCTACACTGGGGCATCAATCCTTCACAGGACCAATGACCTCTCCTCTCACTGATACCCTACAAGGCCATCTTCTGCTACATATGTGGCTGGAGCCATGAGTCCCTCCAGGTGTACTATTTGGTTGGTGGTTTAGTCCCTGGGAGCTCTGGGGATACAGGTTAGTTCATATTGCTGTTCCTTCTATGAGGCTGCAAACCCCTTCAGCTCCTTTGGTCCTTTCTCTAGCTCTTCCATTGGGGACCCTGTGCTCAGTCCAATGGATGGCTGTGAGCATCCACTTTTGTATTTGTCAGGCACTGGCAGAGACTCTCTGGAGACAGTTACTGTCAGCAAACACTTTTTGGTATCCACAATGGTATCTGGGTTTGGTAACTGTATATGGGATGGATCCCCAGCTGGACAGTCACTGGATGGCCTTTCCTTCAGTTTCGGCTCCATACTTTGCCTCTGTTTATCCTCCCATGGGTATTTTGATCCCTCTTCTAAGAAGGACTAAAGCATCCACACTTTGGTATTCCTTCTTCTTGAGCTTCATGTGGTCTGTGAATTGTATTTTGGGTATTCCAAACTTCTGGGCTAATATATCCACTTATCAGTGAGTGTATACCATGTGTGTTCTTTTGTGAGTGGGTTACCTCACTCAGGATGATATCCTCCAGATACATCCATTTGCCTAAGAATTTCATGAATTCATTATTTTTAATAGCTGAGTAGTACTCCATTGTGTAAATATACAACATTTTCTGTATCCATTCCTCTGTTGAGGGACATTTGGGTTCTTTCCAGCTTCTGGCTATTATAAATAAGGCTGCTATGGACATAGTGGAGCATATGTCCTTATTACATGTTGGAGCATCTTCTGGGTATATGCCCAGGGTTCTCAGGAAGTACTATGTCCACTTTTCTGAGGAACCACCAGACTGATTTCCAGAGTTGTTGTACCAGCTTGCAATCCCACAAACAATGGAGGAGTGTTCCTCTTTCTGCACATCCTTGCCTGTATCTGCTGTCACCTGAGTTTTTGATCTTAGCCATTCTGACTGGTATGAGGTAGAATCTCAGAGTTGTTTTGATTTGCATTTCCCTGATGACTAAGGATGCTGAACATTTGTTTCCTTATACAAGACATCAGCAATCTACTACTTTTTCTTTCCAGCCAGTTCCTTCGGCCCTAATGAGAGAGGAGCTATGCATTCATTCTGGCATTAGGCTATTATCTCATTTTGTCTTTCAGTCTGATGAGGTTCCTGGATCTCAACCAAGTGTTGTTGGCCCAGCACTGTATGGGAAATAATTTTTCTGGGGACTCCAGTGCTATTTGGAAGCTCACTGAAGTGAGCTAACCACTACACGCACTCAAGTAAGCAGAGATTCTATTTGGCAAGTAGAGTAAACATAGAATAGACTGTAATATCTGGGAACAATGTTTCAACTATACTTTGAATGGGACTTTATTCTATTTCCACAGGTGAAGCTGATCACATACTTCATTTTGAGATTTTAATGGTACTGGGGCTTCTTCGTTTGTATTATGGCAAGCAGGGAAAAAGTGAGTGCAGATACAAGGACCCTTAGCTGATATCTGATCCAGCACATGGTGATCTGAGGGAGTAAGAGGAAGTAGAAAGAATGACTGCTGGTAGAGTGTAGTAGAGAGAAATTAGGGTCATGAGATTGGTTATCTGATGAGGCGTGTGTTAGATTGATGGCTATGCGAATGACCAAGAGGTACCTATCCCATCAGCTAGGGAAATTACAGTTTGTAGTTGATTCAAGCACTCTTAGAATACCATAAGGGTAAACTCTCAAAAGAGTAAGGTGTCCCAGCTTGAGTCACATGTAGAAACTTCTAAGTTAATAGAGTCCACAGCAGCATTGCTAAAGATGCTTAACTTAAAATCTGTAGAGAAAATGATACTAACGTACCGGACTCTGACAGCACAGGGTGGGAATTTACCACTCAGTCAAAGCAATGTGGTGAAGAGGCATCCTTCCCAGGCAGACCTCTTCCGAAGCATGAACCAAGCAAATTTAACTTTGGGGACTTCCAGAACAGTAGTACAATCACTCTCTCCTGAGGCTTCTTGCCATAGATAATAAGAACACAGACGTCTCACATTTTAGAAGGTTCATTAACAAGTTTTTATAAACCAGTATAATTGATTCCAAATTGCACTCTACTTCTCTTTACACCTGTAGATGGTAAATATACTTCCTTCCTGTCACCAAGAAGCTCCTTTGGCAGCAGAATAAAAGCCACAGTCAAAATGCAGAGAACAACCAACCATAGAGTGTCCCTAGCTCCCTGTTAATACCTTTATAACACAAATTTTTACACCCAAGGCTCCAGGAACATTTCTGAAGTGGGGATAGAAGGTTGTAAGGCCCACTGGTCTAGAAAGTCTGCTGCAGGATTTTGGGGATTCTCAATAGCAAAGATAAGATGAAATCTCAACAACGTGGCTGCTTAAACACGACTTGGACAATGCCAACACCGGACATCATGCAAATATGGATAGGGGAAATCTCACAGAGTACCACCCCTAGATGAAGCATTACAGGAAAATGGTAATTACTACTGAAAGAGGGAGAATCAGTCTTCCCTAGGCTTGGTATCCCTCATTGTTTATCTAACAGAAAGTGATAAGCCTTAAAAATACATATATGCAACCAACAATGCTAAATGGACTCATCAGGTTGTCTGCATATGTTCATTTGTTTATACAAACACACACACACACCACGTATACATATACTCAAAGAAAAAAAGCGTGAGAGGAAGTGGTATAAGGAGAAGGGGGATGGCATAATTATATTTTAATCAAATCATAAATGAAAAAAATTATAAACAAATTTTTGAAAACTTCCAAAGTCTTCCATTAAAATGTATGTTTATAAATATGCATATCCGTGCTGTGGGTATGTGTGAGTATGCACATGTGTATTATGTATTGTGTGCATTCCTATGAACAGATCACTTGCTTTCAAATTCTCACAATGTCTTAGAACAGTAAATAACTACAAGCTGACCTTAAAGGATCTTTTCTTATTCTTCACATGTTTACAAAAATAAAATGTAAGTTTTTAGAAAACGTAAAAATACAGGGAAGAAAAAATTAAAGTCTCTGTGATTGTTACTATGTCAGCTACTGTCAGTGATTTGATGGACACCCTTCCAGAACTTGAACTATAATATATGGATATATATGTATGACCATATATGTATATAATTTACACATAAATGGGACCAAAATATACATGCTGTTTTTCAAGCTGTTTTTCTCAACAATATGCCAAAAAGATTTTTTTAAGACAGTATACAGACAGATATGCTTTCACATACACACATTCGCAAGAATCATTTATATGTTGTATGAGTTTTTTAGCTGTGTATTTAACTAGGCCTCTATTGGTTATCACCCATGTTTCTGTTACCTTTAACTACTATAACAATCACCACATAGGTATGGGCAGACGACACAGTTGGAAGTGCAGATGGTGGATTTAGTACCATTAACCTATTCTACTGTTCTACTGTGAGGGAGAGAAGATGAGCTTTTTTTTTTTTTTTTTGTATTTCAACAGTAGTAATTTCTTGGCTGCAAAGGGCCTATAAACATGTACCTCACCGTTTTCATTAATTTATTTATTCACTTTACATTCTGACCACAGGTCCCTCCCTCCTTTCCTTCCGGTCCCATCCTCACAGTTTCCCCAATTCCCTCTTCTCCTCGGGGAATAGAATCTCCCACTCTGCCCTGGTTATCAACCCACCCTGACAAATCAAGTCTCAGTAGAATTGGGTGCATCTTCTCCCACTAAGGCCAGAGAAGGCAGCCCAGCTAGGGGTAAGGGATCCAAAAGCAAGTGACAGAGCAGAGGCAGCCCCACCTCCAATTGCTAGGGAACCCATATGAACTCCAAGCTGCATATCGGCTACATATGTATAAGGGGCCTAGGTCCCTAGACATTTCTAAATGACGTATTCATGCTGAAAGACAACAATGCTACAGAATGTAACCTAGTTATTAAGAATCCAAATTGTGGTGAGGGAGCACTACAACCCATCCCTTGTATTTTACAGTGCTCAGAATTACTTGCTTTTCTCATGGAGTTGTCTTTGGACACACTTCTCCAAGATTCTGGTTAGTTATAAATCTGACTACACTTACAAAAACTGTAATGTTACAAATTTCTGCCCACCTCTGGCAGTCTGTCATGAATTCCTAGCTGATTTTCCTCATCTCATCCCACTGGAACTAGTTCTAGATATGCTTCCAGCTCGGCTAGCATGTGTGCTGTGTGCTGGAAGAGTGACTTGCGTGGTGGTTAGCAAAAGGTTGTTTCTACGTATCACTACTCATAGTCTAATGCTTGGTTGTATATTTTGAACTTCGATGTGTAGGGGTACTACTTAAGAGTACCAAAGTGCCTTAGGTGTATTTCTATTACTTCAACAAAACACCATGACCAAAATCAACTTGAGAAGGGAAGGATTTATTTCACCTTACAGTTTATAGTCCATCACAGGGGAAATTGGGTCAGGAATTCAAGGCAAAACTAAAGCAGATACTGTGTAAAGGAGAGCTACTTATTGGCTTCCTATACATAGCTTGCTCAGTTTGCTTTTGTTTACCACTCAATACTACCTACCTAAGGGTGCCATAGCCCACAGTGAGTTGATTTCTCCCATGTCAATCATTAAAAAAAAAAAAAATACCCTATAGACTTGACTAAAGGCAATCTGATGGAAGGATTATTCTCAATTGAAGTTCTCTTTCCAGATAGTTCTAGATCATGAAAATTTGACAAAATACTGAGCAGGACACAAAGGATTCTGTTCTAGTGAATCACATGGTGACACATACATTTCTCCATTTCTTCATTTGTCATGGCCATCCTATATTCCCATGACAATGAAGGATCTAGTTGTGGTAAATCCCTTTCTTTGATACCTACAGTGTTTCTTCAATTATTGTGGTTACTTGTCTATGTTTGTAAACACATCTGAGAATAATACTATGGTGATAAATTGTGCCACATCAACATCTACCCACACACTGGTTACTATGAAAATGTATTCTCCCCAGTGGGTAAGGACACTACAGTGGTCATTAGTTTCATCATAAAGTAGCTGATAGAGTGATGCCTAAACAATTTTCTAGCAGTGACTGTAATAATTATTCCTCAAGTAGGAGTAGCTTCTGTGCAAACATGGCAACCTTAGGCAACCTTAGTTCAATCCCCCCAAATTTCATCAAGATTGAAAAACAGAATTGACTTCACAAAGTTGTCCTCTAACTTTCACAATCATAGGTTAAAACACACACACACACACACACACACACACACAAACACACACACACACAAACACACACACACACACACCATGTCCTCACATACGAATAATGTGCACACAATTTTTTTTTATTGAAACAGAACATTTAGGGCTGTTCAGAGTTGCTGCAGATTCAACTAAAGGGCTATGACATGGGGACTAGTAGAACTTACAACATGCTATTGAATATTGTTCAAATTTTTTGTAATTCAGTATCAACAAACACTTCAATACACTCTCACCAACAACAATTCTAAATTAGTCCCGACCTGTTTTTAGCTTTCATTTTTATTCTGTATATATAAACTATTTATTATTGGTCAACCAACCTATTTACAGAAGAAGTAATTACATGTAATATGATAATAGCATAAGAACATGAGCTGATATATAAACTTAAACCTGGTGGTAGGACTGACAGTTTCCAGGTGGGAAGAAGATCAGAAAACATCAAGAAATCCCAAGTGTTATGTCTTAACATCTTGGGAAAAGACTAGCATTTCAATGGTCAAGGCAGAATTTGTCTTCATGTCTGCATTTCCAGGCATGTATATCATAGTGCATAAACCCTCACAGATGTTCTCAGGAAGTATGTTTCTGAAATTCAGTTTATAACTTTTACACAAATGGTATATATAATTTTAAATTTAAAACTTGACAAAATATTTTTAAAATGTAATTATCAGGTTGTTAAACACTACACAAATTGATATGAGAACTTTCATATTCTTTATCCTACTTAATGTTCATGGACACATATTTTGCTAGAAAGTGGCAATGACTTTGTTTGCTGGAAACCTACTATATGAATATGTACCTAATTACCTTTTAACATCTGAAAAATACTGAACTCTTATTGTATTAAGCCCTGAAAATATTTGGATAAAAGATGGTAGAGACATACAATCCAGTTTTAGAGAATCACAATGTATGTTAGTTCTAGAAAGTTATTCGTTTAAAAGAATGAAATTCCTTGCAGAAAATTTCCATAGACTTATCTTTTAAATATGTAACCTTTTTTTTGCTTATGAATTATTTATTATATTTCAAGTGAAATAATAATTAATATTCCAACAATATTAGAAAATACTATGTAAGCTAAGCACTGGAAGTCAGCTGAAACCTGAATATAGAGAAAAGAATTGTATGATTGCCTAGGACACTAACCTTATATCCAGTTAGCACAACAGATTGATGATCACATCAGGTTAGAGGATGTTACCTGCAGCAAAGTACAAAGGGTGTAAGTTTAAATTAAAAGCTTACAATGGTCAATGGCACATGTTGATGATGCAACATCACATGTGAGAACAATTGCAAGATGAATCAATAGCACCAAGATTGAGAAGTGAATGAGGGAAAAGGTGGGAATTGATTGTGATCTGATTGTTTTTAAAAAGAGAGTTCATGAGTATTGGACAATCAGTTCATTGGAATAGAGACCTAGTAAAGGGTGAAATTCCAGAGCCTCATAAAACAGGTATTGAACTGTAACAACACTAGACTATGTCTCTCAAAGAATACAAAGAACAGATTCCCGAGCTGTCAATTGTGTAATAAAGTTTAAAAGTTACAAAGTCATAGCCCAGCCAAGAATAAAGCAGCAAGGTCCAGATTCGAACAGTGGCAAAGCATTAGCTTTTGTGAAAAAGCAAGAACTAGTAGGACCTTAATGAGGAAGTAACGAGGAAGGAAAAGACTCAGAGGGGAGCTGAGAGAAACCGAGAGAACTGCATGTGTCTAGTTAAGGCCATGGACATTTATTAGATCAGTCATGACACAGGAAGGAGTCGTCTTTGTGATGTGATCAATAATTGGCCAAGTCACACAAGAGGTGTCCTGGACTAGTAATACCAAATCCCTCACACTTAGATGACTCAAGTAACAAAATTTTAATTTTTTTCCCCAGTTCTGAATGCTGGGAAGTATAGTATCAGGGTATGGGAGGGTTCCTCTTGATATAAAGACTCCTTTCCTCTTTGGAAGAAAACTTATCTTTTCTGGGTCCCCATGTGGTCTTCCTTGTGAGAGTATATAGATGGGGAAGACAGGGTTGGAGACTGATTCTTCCTCTTGTTTGAAGGATACAGTTCTATTGGATTATGAGCAACATTATAACCTCATTTAGCTTTAGCACTCCTTAAAATTCCTATATCCAAGTATAGTTAAAACATAATTACATCTCCAACATGGGACTTTGGGTGACAGGCATGATTCCATTCATATTATGGAATAAAGAAATTGATGACTGTCCTTTTCTGTGAAGATTTTAGAAAATTAAAAAAAATGATTATGTAGACATTTGACATTGTTTGGGTTGAGTAACAGGGAAAGGCTGAAGAACTGACAGGTAATTGTGGGAAATTCCAGAGGTGAAAAGATGGAGAGTGAGATAGGAAGATGAGAAGGGACCTAGCGTGTAAGTAGAGATCGGCCTTGGGGAAAGGGAGCAATGGTGGAGTCAGGAGGACAATGGGAGACAGTTACTATGGGTCTTGTTTTAGTTTAGCTGGGAAATGAATGGATTTAATTCCAGTAGCATTTGTCTCCTTAAAACTGAAATATAATCAATAAGGCAACAAACTAATTATGTTTTGTGGAATGACAGCCATAGATTCCATGAAGTGGATGTGTTGCCATAATGAATGTAGCAACAAGTTAACTGGGCCTTGAATCCAATATAATCTTTGTGGGATAAACATTCCAAATGGACTTCTTATTAACCTATGACATAGAAAATTATGCAGAAACATGTTCCCATTTCCACCACTTTGGGGGCAATCGATTATAAATATGTGAATCTAAACAATGTTGCTAACCTCATTTTAAACCCCAGAAATGGCTCACATTTGAATAGACAGAACAATCTCTGCTACTTTCTCATCCCAGAGAAGAGTGAAATTGGCAAGTAACCAGTCCATCTACAGGAGGAATCTTTATAATAACTCTGCCACAGATGGATGGAAAAATATCTCAGCAGCACGGTTCATGAAGGAGATATTAACTGTCTTCATAAATAAAGGAATGTGATTTTAAAAGCACAGAGAAGAGTCTCTGCAGGAACATTATAGATTAATACACCCACCACACTTGGGAAGCTATGGCCTCCCTCTAGTACACCAGAGAAGGAACAGGAGAGATTCAGCGTGCCCGAGGAGGGACAGGGACTGTTCAGTACACCTAAGGAGGAGCAGGAAGACTTTGACACCTCTAAGAAGGGGCAAAGCAACAGCAACAACAAAACAAAACGCCCAGCTTCAGGGAAAATAAAAAGCAAATGTATACAAACCAAGCAAAGATGGCACTGGCCATATCAAGGACTTTAACTCAAGCAAAATGTGTCATCCACTTGGTACCGATGTGATAGAGCTAATGTTACAGAGCAGGGTTTGAACTAGATGACTTCAAAGACATCCCCATCAGCAGGAAGAATTGATTGGGATCGAAGACCTCCATATTTAAGGAATGGTAGTCCTACAGAGAGGAGTGTATATAGGATTAGGATGCAGAACAGGCTATGCTTGCTCGTGTGAGTTGTGCTAAATAGACCTTACAGCAACTCAGGGAAGATTGCACTAAATCTGAGCTTTTTGCACCTTGAGCTCAATGATGAGAAAGTAGATTTCGATAACCATGTGGCATCAAAATGACCTCAGGCTGTACATACCCTTTGGGTCATGCAGTTTGGGCAAATGGGCACATTGTTGTGGTTTACTTTTCTCCCGGAAAGGTTAATGTTTTGTGCAATGGAGAATGTGACTAGGCTTCTGGGTCCTGGTCTGAACAGACAGGCCTGTAGTTGAGGGAACTTATCTCACCTTGCTCAGTGGAGTAGACAAGCAGCATCAGTAACCTATCCAGCCAACAGGAGCAAGCACTGTAAAGAGAAGTTGGGGGTTGGAGGTCTGGCCCCAAGCTTAAGCCTTGGCTAAGCAGAGATAACATATGTCACAGCTTTCTGCCAAGGTCCATCCCCAACCACATTAGTTCACTGTGTAAGGCTCAGTATACAAGAATCACAACAAAAGCAACTGCAGCCTACTGGGCTGTGCTCAGGGATGCAAGTTGGGATACTATTGTAACCACAGTTGCTTCTAACAGGATCTCACTCATCTCCTGTCCCTCTGCACAAAGTGTATAGCTAACAAGGAATCTGTAGCCACCCTATCTCTGTAGGAGGAGGAACACGAGGAAGAGCAGGACCACAGCTCTAGCAATGAAGACAGCCTACATGTTCCCCCCAGGAATGGGACAAACAGAGCTTATGGTGTAATTTCTATGAATCTGCAAAAACAAATATATCTAAATCAATAAGTACTTAAATGTGGGTACCAAGCACATCTCCTTGCCATAAAAACAATAGATATAAAAAGCAACTTCATGTTTGGCCACAGTGAGATTTCTCTTGGATCTCACTGAGATTTGCTTGATGGTAGGCAGGGAGGGCAGATGAACCTGCAGCTTCTTCCCATAAAGCCTGGGTCTGGGGCTTGTTACAGGACAAGTGGGACACTTTCTTCTTTAGTAACATTTTCATTTCATGGTTAGCATTCTGTAGTTCTTTTGCATTAGCTTTCTGGTCACAAATAGAGGGCAGATGGTATGCCCCTGCTACAGTAGACTCAGCCAGGCTTTTTCTTGCTCACTTTCACTCAAATGTGCCCCCATGTCAGAAGATGGAAGGCAATTTGCTGAGTTTCTATGCTATTCTGTGGCTGTACAGGGAAGGGCTGGAATAATGTGGAGCAACCCATTGAGGGTTTTTGCTCTTGATCTCCACATATGATCTTTCTGGAAGGAACTGATATTTCAGACCCACTTCCTTTCCGGGACAACACGAAATACTGACTTTTTGGAATAAGTCTATGGGATGTTAGGGTTGCACTGGAAGCAATCTACATGGGCACTTGTCTGCAGCTACAAAGTGGAAGCTAAGATTAGTCTTCAAGCCAGAGCTAGGCTTCCTTGGAGGGGCCTCTGAACCATTGTCTGCTTTGCTTGCCAGTCCTATGACATTTTTTTAGTACAGATTAAGTAAGCATTTTCTCCCTTCTTTATCAGTCCTGTTTTCAGGAAAAGATGGTAAAGAGAAGGCAATCAGTTTGCTGATAGGAAAGCCAGGCTGTTAGGGTCATTGAGAATTGCACAGGGTTGCGATAGCACAGCCGGCTAGGAAGGCTCACATCAGGACAGATAACAGCTCAAGTCACTCAGCACAATGTCAGCAGCTCAAAGAAACGTCAAGATACATAGTCCTTGCAGAAGCCCACTTTCACCTACAGAGGAGAACAGCTAGGATTCAGGGCTTCTCACAGTGGACCCAGGATGAAGGACTGCTGATAACAGGCCTGTCGCGTAAGAGCAGGGAGGGTCGTTTAGTCTAGGCCTCAGCCTTAGTTCTGATTTTTATCACTAAGCCAGTTTATTTACTTAGTTTCTGAGATACAGAGAGCAGATTGAGAGAATATGTCAATATTTTTCCAAGTCCTAGGCAATCTTGTGAATAATAAAATAAATTTCACTTCTTAGAATTTCTAATTAACTGAAAGTAAACATTTAAAATATTCTGCATGCTTTATAATAGCCTAGTACTATATTTTTTATGTTTTAATATACCCAGAGTCATAACAAAGTGCACCAAGAGACTCTCACTGGTCTTTATTCTTATGCCTCCACTCAAAACTGAGAAAAAAGCAACCAGGGCTCAGAAAGTTGCTTTAGTTTTAGAATCTAAAGTGACTATCAACATAGAACAGAGCTGAGCATATCCTGCAAGAACATTAGGAGACCTCTAGAAATGTGTGCTCTAAACCCAGGTCACCCATACTCCCTGCAGTCCATCTAGGTGATACCATTACGTTTCTTTAAATCTCCATTGTCTCTGTTATATCAGAGTTAAATGATCTGGGAAATCTCTTATCATAGGATACATTGCCAGGAAGCTAGTCTTCCCACTTTTCCCCATTTGGGGGACTTGTTTCTCTGTTATGATACTCTGAAACTTTAACAGACTTATAATTTAAGCAGCATGATAATGTATCTGTTTTAATGAGTGCAAGAAAGACCCAAAGATCTTTATACCATAAAGAGAGATTCTGAACTGAGGAATCACACCTGTGGCCAGCTCCCTCCTCCCCCACAACAAAACCTATACAACTTTTTCACATATGAGAAATTACCAGAGATGCTAGAAAGTGCTCCTTACCAGAACGTCCTTCTACCTGAAAATAAACATGAGCCAACTTTAAGGTAAAAAACCAAAGCTGCTATCTGTCATTCAGCCTGTAATGATCACCTGGCCTTGTCAATATGTAGCACCCTCAAGGCAGTGTTGTCTGTAAGTCTTCGAGAATATATGCTCACTTGGAGAAGAAACCACATGTCTTTGATCTCTATGACAGGGCCTTTCCTATTTCCCTCCAATGCTACAGACTTACCTTCCCTTGGCATCTCCCCTCTTCTGTGATTTTTGACATTTTATTACTGGGTATTTGCCCAAGGATCATGTACTGCAAACTTGATACTTAGTGTAACAGATAGCTGGCACCTTTAATAGACGAGAGACAACATAGGAGGTAGTTAGTCGCTCAGGGTATGGCTGTTGTGGAAAATATTAAAAGGAAAAGGCGAGTTTCTGTGATTCACCTAGCTACTCTCAATCCTGGAGATGTCGCTGGCCAGTTCTTATCTTGTGGAGACTCTCTGACTCAGAGCTTCAAAATCTCTCCACCCAGCTCACTAAGTTCCCATTGGTGGGTCGCTACCACACCACTCCCAGGCTTCAAATCCCCCAGGGACTTTGTGGTGCACATCTGGCAAGCCCACACTTTGCCATCGTACCTTTCTTTCTTGAACCCAATCGAACCACTGCATGAAGGAAAACACTACACAAACTTAGTGCAGAAACATTGGTAACTCAATCACTGGGTACAACAACTAGAATCCTAATCTTTTAAGCCACATTAAATCTAAATCCTTCTGTGGCAAATCCTAAATCACCACAAAAGCTAGGGCACACTAGTAGCTACATCTTCCCCTCTCGCTATCCCAGTCCAAAAAGTCCCTAACTCTCTCCTTCTTCCTCTCTTTCTCCACCCTACCTGGAAGTCCTGCCTACTCGTCCAGTGATTGATTCCTTTATTCATTAGGGGAGGGGGGGGGAAGGTTCACAAGACGTCACCTGAGTACATGACTCATTCCTCATTCTAGACAACCCCTCCTGGGAAAGCAGAATTAACATCAAATCCAGGCCTCACCAGTGCCATCCACAACATACTACACTTATGGAGTTTTCATTGGCACCTCCGCTATAAGGGCTACATAAAGGCTGTGCTAAAAGAGCAATCTTTTTACTTCATGGCTTTCTGCCTTGCCAAGTAGTCTGTGCCTCTCACATGCACTCCAGTCATGATTTCATCTACCAGAGTATGATAAAGCAAGGAAGAACCCTTGTAAGATCTTGCACTACTCTCTTGAGCTCCTCGTGACTTAGTTACATCATTATAATAACAGTAAGTAAACTCATGCACCCTGTGAGAGGTACATGCTCAGAACAGCAAAGACCAAGCAATGTGATGCCAGCCACAAACAAGACACATGTCCCTTTAAATACCCACTAAGTTACTACTTTATTTGGATAAAGAATGGGCACAACTCAATAAACGTCCCTATAAAACTAAACAAATAGCCGATTGATGGCAGTTAAAAGAGAAAGAATGTTTTATGCTTGTAGACTCAACAGTAAAGAAGGGAAAACAGATACATAAGTGTCCAGGTATATTTATGAATACATGGTGCTAATTAAAAGCCCGGTTGCATAAATAGTTAGAATAAATGAGACATTTCAAGTATGGGAGATATATGAGTTAAGAAAAGACAACTAGGACTTCACCAGAGGGATATACATAATTTACTGGCATAAATATACTAAATAAAGCCAAACCTTTCCATCCTTGAGTTTATAAAATAGGGTGGATTCCAGAAATGTACATATGGTGTCCTTGGGAAGGAATGAGGACAGATGCAAAATATGTTACATCCTTGACACAACAGGTGATCAATAAATTTACAAAATTTTTAATTAATAACTAAGACAACTCCAAAGGAAGAGAAAACTGTTATGTCATCTGAAAGTCAATGGCAAAAGAAAAGAGAATGCCAATGCTTATGAGGAAATGTAAAAATTAATACCTGGATAAAGCATCATTCCCCTCCCCTAAGCCTGAGTTTCACCCACCACAGTGAGAGCACACCTTTGGAGCTGTGGAGTTGCATATCCCTTCCCCGTTTTCTCCAGTCAGAGAAAGCACTTGGAAACCAGCTAGACAGTCATTTGGTGACAATGAAAACAAACAAAGGAAAGGAGTTGGGGGCTGGAAAGGAAAGGACAGGAGGACCCTGCCTGCAGGCAAGAGGGCAAGAGTATCAAAGATAAGAGAAAACAGCAAGATACTTAGGAAGAAAGCAATGAATGGGATTTCTGACAGAATACTGCTAATCACAAGGGCAAAGTAAACATGCTCACCTGGGACAGTTGTGTTTACAATACATATACCATTAGATTACCAAAATTGATAATACAGCTGTTGCAGACAGCATTTATACTTTTAAAAAGTATATATTGAGTGGGTGAGAGGCTACAAAGCAAGAGTGCTTTGCTGAGGGTTGAATTACTCTACCTTCCAAACAGCTCCATTAGCAAGGACTTTGCTGTAATCTCATTTCCCAGGAATAAAAATGGGTCTTTCTCTTACAGGTGCAATCGTCAAGAATTCTAATACTGTTTTACACAAACATTTTCTCTGTGTCATCTCTAAGTTGAGACCCCAGAAATGTGTCATAGATACAACCTGAGCCACCCTCTGATTATGTGGATCTGATACACTAAATTCTATAGTCACATCCTGTATGCTTACACACAAAAAAGAGACTGCATACTTAAGACATTTGGAATAAAATAAACACCCGTATTAAGTACATAAAGGGAAAAGGAGATGCTTAAATTGACCCCTCACTTGTTCCTACTTAAACAGACGGTTATAAGCAGTGATGAGCAGAAAATTCCAAGTTCTGGAGCAGTCCCCTGTCCTGAGAATCACTGGACTCACCTGGTACATTATCAAGTCCTACTTGCTAAGTCATTGTCGTGACCTCAAAAGAATGGAATCAGGTGGTAGGAGTGTACAATGCTATAATCTGAGACCGTCCTGTAATAAATATGAGCCTTGGCCTCCCTTTTTGTGGGACCGTGAAAGGTAGCCTGTTTTCTGGTTGAACTAGGTTTAAACCCTGGAGACCCAGCAGATAACTCTGGAGGGACAGAAGGAAGTTTGCCACTCTCTCAGACACCAGTCTTCTGAAAAGAGGACCCAGCTCCAAAGTTCTGTGGCCGTCAGTCACGTAGGCAATGTCCCAAGCTCCTGGTATTCTGTCTGGATTCCACCCCCACAGTTACCTGGCAACAGCCAGGTAGGCCTGGCCCACTATAAAAAGAGCAGCTTGCCCTTTCCTTCCACTCTTGGCTTCCACTTCTTTCTCTTACTCTTGGCTCTCTCTCTCGTGCCCTCTTGTTCCCCTTCTCTCTGCATTCCCTTTCCCCTCTCTCCACATGGCATGGCCGGCCTCTACTTCTCTACTCTCCCTCTCTCTCCCTTTCCCACCACGACAATAAATGTCCTAAAACCATGGACTGCCTCTTCTCATCTGGGTCTGCCATGCTGGAGTAATGGAGCAGGTCTTTCTCTAAAGAGCTGTGCGTCTAGTTGCCTTCGGAAGGCCTCTCATGGTTTCCAGCCATGTCTTCCACCAAGCAGCTGGCAGAGCAAGCCTAGGACACTCTCCTCCCTGCGGTAACCAGAAGGAGGTCTCTCCTTCCACCCCTTTCCCTTCAGCCCTGGGTTAGCGGCTGTCCCGCAGGCCCCCACTCTGTTCTCAGCTCTTCCAAGGCATCCATCAGCATCTATGGTGTCCAAGAGCTAGTACCTGCCATTCTCAGCTTCCGTTCAGGCCTGGGGACCCTGAGCTGACTCCGGCAGCTCCCCAGGGACCTCAGACTGCACCTCTCCACCCCCAGAGTAAGGTCCTTCAGCTTCTCACAGCCGGACACCTGCTGGGCTGCAGTGTGGGTTGCACACAGTCAAACTTCCTGAGTCTGCCTCCATAAGCAGTCCTAGCTATGTGGCGGCCGGACAAGGGCCACCATTTTTAACCCACCCCTTTTAAATAGAAAGATAGCAATGAAGACAAGCTGAGAGAAATATTGGCATCATTGAAAAGGTTACTCTTTGACAATTCCATACAGCTATTTAATGCATTCTGGTTGCTTTATCCATCCTCTCATTACTCTTTCTCACTGCCAAGAGACCTTCCTTCCTACAAGTCCCCCTTCTATTCTCATTCTTTGTTGTCATTATTCTTCTGTGACCCATTTGTTTAATTAGAGTTGCTTGCACATGCACGAGTGTTGGGTTATTTACTGGAGCATGGTCAAAATTAAGAAAATACCTCCTCCACCTCCAACGACCATTACCTGCCGTAACGTTCCTCACAGTCAGGTGAGGTCTCATGCATACTTCCCCATCCATAATGAAATGGTGACGGAGTACCTGATATATGTATTATTCAGGAAGCACAGCTACTGTGTGTTCTCTAGTACACTGGCAACATCATGTCCAGAAGACACCTTCACAACCTTCTTCCTATCCTATGGCATTTACATTCTTTCTACTTCCTCTTCTTCAGGGGTCCCTTAGTCTTGAAGGGGATATAGAGCTTCCCTTCAGGGCTGAACTTTCAACAGTTACTTATCCTCCACACTTGTACCAGTTATTGTTACAGAGATTGCAAGGCCAGAAGACCACTCCTCGGGAAAGCTGAGTCAGCTGAAGACAGGAAGGAGAAGAAGAAGAAGAAGAAGAAGAAGAAGAAGAAGAAGAAGAAGAAGAAGAAGAAGAAGAAGAAGAAGAAGGAGGAGGAGGAGGAGGAGGAG
>NC_034605.1:20052051-20055891 GCF_900095145.1 Mus pahari
AAGAAGAAGAAGAAGAAGAAGAAGAAGAAGAAGAAGAAGAAGAAGAAGAAGAAGAAGAAGAAGAAGAAGAAGAAGAAGAAGAAGAAGAAGAAAGAAGAAAGTAATTATTGTCCTTAATGAGATAATGTACCAATTCTCCCTAGGCAGGATGCAGTGGCTTGCCAAACTTCCACCAAGAATCACTGCTAAGCCCACTTACTTTCTTAGTTCTAACTCAAAAAAAAAAAGTCTAAAATGAAGGAAAACTTCTATCTCCTTTTCTTTTGGATACCAGCCAACAGCCTAAGCATGCCTTACCTGGCATGCAGGGTTTTCTCACTCTTTCTCTGAATCCCATTCAACCATGCAGCTGCTTCCGACCTTCTTTCCTAAATGTTCAGCTTTCTTGGACTCTAACTTATTACTTTCTCTCTTCCTCTTACCCATCTCCCTCCTCTTACCAGCTGCAGGGATTTTTCACAGTATGCCTGCCCTGTTGTTTTTCTTTCCGACTCTAATAAAATGTTCCTTAAACTTCCTCCTGAGTCTGTTTTTGAACATTTTATTAAGGAGACTAAGAACTCCCAAAGGGAACTCAAATTTCTCCAGTAGTATTGTGAGGCTCTGCTTTAGCCACTGCCCCCAAACAGAAGTGTCTCTGAGAAAAACTGAGAGATACACTAAACCATGGGAATAAACACAAATATTGATAAGGCAAATTGACATCCTGTCCACTTAGGAAAACAACAGCAACGTGAGTTTTTCCCTATGAACTAGCCAAAGGACTTTGACCAAGGCTATAGAGCGAGGCATGGATTAATTCTTAAGGAGAGGGCCTAAAATTTAGTCATAAATCAGTTGGTTATCTCTTTAGCAGTCATGCCACTATTGGCATATTTTTCTGGGGAGGTTGCTACTGTAGCATGTAGAGTTCATAGCTAGATAATGCAATTGGTGGTCTGTCTCCCACAGCAGCCTGTATAGCAGCTTGTAGTTCTTTATATTAAAGTTAATGAGCAGGGAGGAAGCTTCTAGCTCAGTTCTAATTTGATTTCTCTGTGGATTGCAACCAAGTAGTATTGTGTCATTAACAATAGATTTTCAACATCTAGTTGTGGAGGGCATCCAAAAGCAGTGGTAGTAGCTTATACTATTTTGAGGCCATCTAGAGACTCCCTAACTAATAAAGCATAGGGAGTTAACACATAGTCACTTGGAATTATGTTTAGCAACCTTTAGCTTTAGGGAGCAGTGCTATCTACATATTCATAATACACTTGTTTAAACCTTTTGAAAAAAGTATTTATAAGTTAGCTTATCTTACAAAATATTAGGCACCTATTTTGCTTTCTCACACTTAGCTTTGATTAACCCTACTTGCTTCTTTACTTCACCCCTATCTTTACTGAAATCTTCTATTCCTAATAGTCTACCTCAATAAAATTAATTTGTTCTTCAGGAGAATATTATCGAAGAGGACATTTCTCACCCAGTCATTCTTCGGTGGTCCCAGAGCTTAGCATGTCACAAAGATCACCTCATTTAATAACAGCAAGAAATATGTGAGGTACTATAGAATCCCTCTCCACCAGAGACAAAACCAGGGCTTGGAGAAAGAATTCTTCCCGAAAGGTTAACCATTACTTACACGCAAATATCCAAGCTGTATAAACAAAGCCTGAACAGAGTCCAAGAAAACATTTGTGAAGTTGAACCAAGCATTTCACTAGTCTCTGGGCTTCTGAGCACTTACTACTTATTCTCCCCTGAATTTTCAGTTCTCTGTTTGCCAAGCAGATGTAGACTGACATGACTTCCTGAGATCTAAGGCCCTTCACAGATGGGGATGTACTTTGGATGAGTAAGAAGCACTTGCATAAAAACCTCATGTAAAATATAATCAGAGGAAGGAGACAACAAACGAGGCTGAAATTGAAGTGACTAGGTGGAGTCACTGAAGACTACTGAGAGCTACTAGAGAGCACTCTTGAAGCATTCTGGTAACTTTAAGAATGGAGGCACATAACCAGTTCCTAATGGACATGTCAAGGCCATTCCTTAAGATTCAAATGTTTTCCGGACTCTTGGAAACAAGTATTTCTCGAGCTGAGAAAAGTTCTTCCTGAGAGTTTTCCCGATGATGTCTAAGTTTCCTGGTGTAAAGCTGAGTATGCACAGATGTACATGAAGCATTCCTCAACCCACCAAGTCTTTCTGCTTAACAGTTGCTAAATAGGTACTAAGCATGGACAGATTCATCAAGAAGTCATCACTCCTAGCATCCTCTTGGCTGTAGAAGTTGGTAGCTTGTAGCCATGTTCTCAGAATGGATTTTAGCAACTCCAGTACAGCTCTGGGTGTTTTCAGTAGCCACACCATAGAGTAAACAGAAGTTCCAATGTAGGAAGTTCCTGTCTATAGCCGAGTCCTCTGGGAAGGAAAAATGGCTCAGGAAAACCTGAAAGTACATCTAGAGGTACTTTGGCTAAATGGATGGTGTGTCATTAATACAATCTGTGAAAACTGACTGAGACCAAAAACCCTAATGATTCCCTCAGGGTACAACAACATGGATGATTCTCAAGTTACCAAGAGAAATGCCAAGGCATTTGACATTATGGGTGATAAAATTTTATAATGCTATGGTAGACAAGTCAACTTTAGAACTAAGGAGACATGATCTATTTTCAGTTTTAGGTTTTCTCCTCTAAAATGTCCAAGTTTTGCCAACTACATTAATAACTTCCCTTGCTAAATCACAATAAACTAGAAGAGTGTTCTGAGGAGGGAAGGTCTAAGACATGACTACACAGAAGGCAGTAAGTAGATGCTTAGTTAGGGGCAGTTGCATTCTATGAGCTACAGGATGCTTAATCTGCCTCATGCGAACTTTTAATGCTTCCAGCTAGACAGCACCCCTCAGATATCTG
Organism: Mus pahari; assembly: GCF_900095145.1. Classification (NCBI taxonomy): domain Eukaryota; kingdom Metazoa; phylum Chordata; class Mammalia; order Rodentia; family Muridae; genus Mus; species Mus pahari. The sequence goes on from NC_034605.1 coordinate 20,054,961, forward strand.
GTAAAAAGAACTATATGCATTTAGGCTCCAGAGTTATAGAAACAGTAATAGAACCAGATAAAGTGACCAATTTGAACTGGGCTTGAGCAAAAATACTCCTGAAAAGGCTTCTACTCCTTTCTGCCAATTACTAAAAAGATTTAGGAATACAGAACTTTTCTTTAACAGTTAACATCTAGTTGATACTTAGCCATTTTATGGCATTTGTAGGGTAAGTACATACTTTTTATTAATGTGTGGTACATTATGCTTCCTCACAGCAACTTTCAGCATCTTCAGCTTTGCATAGGCAATTCATCTCTTCTGACGAACCAACAGATGTTACCTTAGGACAATCCCAGAGGAAACCACCATGAAAGGAAAATAGTGTTAGCTTCACATGGAATACATGCTTTTCAGTAACTCAACCCTGCCTGTCAAATAAGACAGTAAGATATAAAATGGAGCATTAATAGAAATTAAGTTTTCTAATTAGCAAGAATAACATTTAGCTATGTCACAACTAAAGAAAAACAATCTAGTTAGAAGACAAGTTTTCATACAGTAAATAGATTACCCATTGCACTATACCACATCCTACCCCACCCTGCACCACCCCAAAATGTAGCTTTCACCCTGTAAACAGGTTATTAAATTTACATATTTGCAACACATTCAAAGCTGTGTAGACAAGGAATGAGTAAAGAAGTGGGTAGTTGAGCTTAGGAGATGGCTCCGTGGAAGAGATACTCTCCATGCAAACAAGCATAAGGACCAGAGTTTAAATCCCCAGTGCCCAGACAAGCTCCCACAAATATGCTGACATGCACGCAAACATGCATGTGCACACATACACACACAGACACATACATGCAAAAGAAAGAAAGAAAGAAAGAAAGAAAGAAAGAAAGAAAGAAAGAAAGAAAGAAAGAAAGAAAGAAAGAAAGAAAGA
>NC_034605.1:20055896-20085916 GCF_900095145.1 Mus pahari
GAAAGAAAGAAAGAAAGAGGGAGGAAGGAAGGAAGGAAGGAAGGAAGGAAGGAAGGAAGGAAGGAAGGAAGGAAGGAAGGAAGGAAGGAAAAAGAAAGGAAACAAGCAAGGAGGAAACATAGAGTACAAGCAAACACATCTTCAATAAATGGTTCTGGTCTAACTGTCTGTAGAAAAATGAAAATAGATCCTTATTTGTCACCTTGCACAAAGCTCAAGTCCAAGTGGATCAAGGACCTCAACATAAAACCAGATACACTGAATCAAATAGAAGAGAAAGTGGGAAAGAGCCTTGAACAACCTTACAAAATAAAAGTGGCCCCTGTAATCACATCTGTGTGTTGAGAAGTTACATAGATGAGTACCTAACCAGGAGCCAAGTGAGGATTTGAACATTACAGGTTACTTCAAATTAGAACTCTTCTTATTTTTCAGTTTGTGCTTAGACTCCCTGGACATGAACATTGGAGAAGGTAGTACGGTGGTGTCCTGGTAATACGCAGAGTCTGATTCTGTGTATGTCGCGTGGAGCCTAGGAATTTGCATCTTCAACTAGCAACAAGATGATGCCTCTGCTGGTGGCACTGGATAACATTGAGAAGCAAAGACGAAACTTACAATCCTGGCTTACTACTGTTTTTGCAATCTCTTCTAGAATTTTCCAACAAAGCTCCAATTATCAAATAAAAAATTTTGCAAATATAAGATGGCCTAATGTTAGTAATGCTAAAACTGAGGTAACAAATATCCTCCATTTATTTTCTCATACCTATACAATTATGACCCTCAATCATAGGCGAAAATTTGAACATGTGAATTAAATTTTTATCAATAATTTTATAGTTTGTAAGCCTTATTAAATTCATATTCTATTCAATTTTCTTTCCTTTCTTTTATTTTTTTTCTAGATATCTTTTTCAAAAAACAGAAAATTTACTCAGGTTTATAGCTTTGCCCTTCCGATTTCTAAATTTAGCTGCCAGTTTTAGAAAAATTTGCATACTCTTGAATAAATGCCACTGAAAGGAGAAAGAAGTTTAGAAAGACTACTTATATGCAGATACCTCCTAAAGTGCCCTGTGAATAGCTTTTATTAAGCAAGATTAAAATTGCTCATTATCCCAAAATAACTCTTGTTCATGTGATGTTATAAGAAAAAAGAGCATACTCCATAATCAGTTTGACATTTTTGGAATTTCGAAAGGTAATTAGTCTCTCCTTGGGAAAAAAAATCACTATTGTGTGCATTTCCAGGGACTATAGCCCTTCTTTTCATAGCTTTTCCCCTTCGACTGGTTCATCTCTGAAATGACTGATGTTAGTCATGTATATGCAGAGATGCCTTTAATCTCCAGACAAAAGATGAAAGATCGAGGATGGGGACTTAGACAATATCTGAAGAGGGTTCTTCACTGGCTTTCCTCAATCTGTTATAAGACTTTTCTCAGAACACTTTTTGCAGTCTAAAACCGGGTGTGCTGAGTATAAGCGCAGGTCTTTCCAGCCAGACAATGCTGAGATCAGATCTGATCCAGGACCAATATGTGTCCTCAGACAGGCTTCGACTCTTGAGTTTCAGTTCTCTCTTCTGGTTGGCTGAGGGGAACATAGGTTTTAGTGTACCCTTGGAGGTCTCTATAGATGCTCTCAGATACATTTCAAACTAACAGTAATGCAAATTCTAATGTGGTTATTAGCAAGATTCCTGGAACACAGTCTCAAAAATTTCAGAGAGATAGGAATAATGCTTGTGGTAAGAAAGAACTAGTTACTACATACACAGGCTATGCCCTGCGGTAGGTACATAGGAATTAATCAATAAGAAGCTTCCGTTACTCACTTTGCTCATCTTGTGAGAATGAAGTAAGAATCTGCCTAAAAAGTTAGCATTAGTCAAAATGTCTTAAGGATGGAATTCTACATAGCCTTGCTAGTGATTAATCCAAAAATCCTTGGGACTTTCCCAAGGACAGCAAGTAGGAAGTGTTCTTCAGCTAGAGAAAGTCTGTACTCACAGCCTGAGTCAAATCTACGCAGGAACCTTGATTCATGAAACAACCCCCTTGACTCTACTCTGTGTCTACTGAAGATGAGCCATGAGCTGCCTGCCCAGGCTTGACTAGAAGAACCAGTCGAGGAAGAAAAAAAAAAAAAATCAATTCTTTAGATTGTAACCTAGGTATTCCTTTCACTAAACAGCATAATATTAATGATTTTATTATCTTTAAATAATTTTTTAAATCACACTTTAAAAATAACTGTGTGCAAACTTTCTATTTCTGGCCCCATAGATAGGAGATCCCTAACTTTTGTGAGTTTGACACACATACCTGTAATCTTAGCAGCTGGGACTTAGAAGCAGGAGAATATACAGTGTAGGGCACGCCTTGACTGCCGAGTAAGTCCAAGTACATGTAGTACATGTAGATCTGTCTCAAAATAAAATTACAGAGATATGGCACAACATGAAAGGTATCATTACGCGAATTGATATGTGACAAAGAGAAATGCCAGAGAAAGCAATTGTATTATAAAAGGTTTTTTTGAAGAAATAATGAATGCGGATTTTGCCCACATTAATGCTGACCCTAAATCACAGATTTAAGATGTTCTAAGAAAGAAAAAAGAAAGAGAGAGTGGGTGACGAAAAACCCTGCAGGCAGGCATATCATTCCCAAACTAAACAAAATCAAAGAAAAAAAAAATCTTAAAATAGGCTTCATAGGGATGGATAGATTCTTCCCTATGGACAAAGGTAAGAATTGATCTTACACCGGGCATGGTGGCGCATGCCTTTAATCCCAGCACTTGGGAGGCAGAGGCAGGTGGATTTCTGAGTTCAAGGCCAGCCTGGTCTACAAAGTGAGTTCCAGGACATCCAGGGCTATACAGAGAAATCCTGTCTCGAAAAAAAACAAAAAACAAAAAACAAAAAAAAAGAATTGATCTTACTTTTCCTTAGAACCAAATAAAAAAGAAGTAATCAGAACACTGATTGATGAGAAACAAATGACAGAAAAGACCCTGGTTTTCCATGTCCTGTGAAATTACCCTTCTAAAGAAAAGATGTGAGTCATCTTTGCAAACTAAAAGGATGAAATGCTACCAGTAGGTCTGACTTACAGAAAGTAGTAAAAGAAATCAAAAAGAAAAAGTGGTTTAAGGCTGAAATTTTGATGTATATAGGGAGAAAAAACATTGATGGACACATATACAAAATTAAAATAAATAACCTTTTTATTATTAATTGATATTACAATAATTTAACAGAGAAATGGTGACAAGTTATACAGCTAGGAAGATGTTACACACACACACATGGAGAGGAGCTGTATGTATGCAATATATAGGTACTAAATACACATATGAATGACTATTTACTTAGAAAATCTGCAAAACTGAGGAAAAAATGGAAGTGGTCATAGCAACTTTTTAATATATGAAGTTCATATACAAAGTTAATTGGCTTTGGAAATCTTAGCAAATGACAAATTTAAAAGAACTGTAGCATTTTTTGCTGCCATATTTAAAAGTGAATATCTGGGTATAGAGCTAACAAGAATTACCACATCTAGATGAGAACACTACACAATTCTGATGAAATTTCAAAGAAATAAGTGATTGTCCGTATAGAATCAATATTGCCAAGATGAAAATTCTTCTCAAATTCTGTCTTAAATTTAGTATAGCTGTAATTAAAGACTTTCAGTCTGAATTATGAATAAGAACAAACTGATTTTTAACGTGTAGATGAAGAACTTAAAGGGTTAACTCCACACTGGAGATAAAGTCAATAGATCAGATGCCACCTGAGCTGGAGAGCCTTAACTGTACGACTTGACACAATCTGGAAAGTGTTTCTCAGGTAAGAAATGGCCTACGTCAAGTCAGACTGTGGGCATGTCTGTGGGGAATTGTTTGTTTGATTACTATCTGCTAGGGATGACCCAAACGATGGTGTGAAGCATTTTTCCCCATTTTGAGAACACCTACATACTTACACCAGCAGTCAGCATAGATGCATTCATTTCTCTCTGTTCTTGCCTGTGGATGTGACTAGCTGGTTAAAGTTCTCCATTCACTTCCGTTAAATGATGGACTGCAGTCAGCAATTTTATTTATTTATTTATTTTATTAGATATTTTCTTTATTTACATTTCAAATGCTATCCCAAAAGTTCCCTGTACCCTCCCCCCCACACCCTGCTCCCCTACCCACCCACTCCCACTTCTTGGCCCTGGCATTCCCCTATACTGGGACATATAAAGTTTGCAAGACAAGGGGCATCTCTTCCCAATGATGGCTGACTAGGCCATCTTCTGCTATATATGCAGCTAGAGACACGGGCTCTGGGGGTACTGGTTAGTTCATATTGTTGTTCCACCTATAGTGTTGCAGACCCCCTCAGATCCTTGGGTACTTTCTCTAGCTCCTCCATTGGGGGCCCTGTGTTCTATCCTATAGATGACTGTGAACATCCACTTCTGTATTTGCCAGGCACTGGCATAACCTCACACGAGTCAGCTGTATCAGGGTCCGTTCAGCAAAATCTTATTGGCATACACAATAGTGTCTGGGTTTGGTGGCTGATTATGGGATGGATCCAACTAATTCTTTTCTCCCCCTAAGCTGCTTCAGTTCAGGATATTTTATTACAGCAACAGAAATGAAACTTGAAACAGTGCCTGACTTCAAGACTCAGAAATACAGTAATGGGCACAGTGTGTTTTGAGTGAAATAATACAGAGATTAATTGAACAAAAGAGTCCAGAAATATTTCCATATGTAAATATAGTCAGTCAAGTTTGACCGTGGATTAATTGCAATATAACTTTCTATGTAAGATGTTAGAACAACTGGACATCGACAGAAAAATTATTCCACATGAAGGTATATACTGTTCACAGAAATTAGTATGGATCACAGACTTAAATATCAACTGTAAAACATAAATTTCTAGGGAAATAAACAAGAAAATTTAGAAGACCTTGTATTTAGCCGTGACTTTGTAGATTTAGCATAAAGGTTCAGTTCACTAATGACTTCATCTAAATTACAATTTCCTGGACTGCTGAGAGGTTAGTGAGCAAATTGTGCCGGAACATACTTGAGATCCCAGATTGAGAGTTTGAACCTAGATTGATCTACATAACAAGACTGTGTTTGTGTGTGTGTGTGTGTGTGTGTGTGTGTGTGTGTGTGTGTGTGAGAGAGAGAGAGAGAGAGAGAGAGAGAGAGAGAGAGAGAGAGAGNGAGAGAGAGAGAGAGAGAGAGAGAGAGAGAGAGAGAGAGAGAGAGAGAGAAAGAGAACTCAGAAAAATGTATTCAAAAGATACATCAGAAAACGGACTATCTAAAACATACACAGAAATATTCAAATAAATAGCAGTAAATAATGTAATTAAAATAGGTAAAGATGTGAACATATATTTCATAGGTAAAGATTATATATTGCAAATTGACAAAATAATGCTTAGAATAATATGGTATAAAAAAAGATATTAAGCCAATTCAATTACCTTAAATACCTACTTGGTTACTGGATTAAAACACCAAATTCAAATGCTGGCAAGGACACAAAGGCAGAGAAATTCACCCATCACTCATGGGATTAGGAGATTACCCTGCAACTTTGAGAGACACTTTGACAGTTCTTATGAAATGAAATTATTCTTACCATTAACATTACCATTATACTTACCATTACCATTATCCATATACTGGATATTCTTTGGTCTCTATCCAAATGTTAGAAAACTTTTGTTCACACAAAAACCTGCACACAAATGTGTATTGTAGTTTTATCCATGAGTGCCAAAACTTAGAAACAACCTGTTTGCCCTTCATCAGATGACTAGTATTAAAAAAAGGGGGGGGGGGAGAAAGAAAAAAAGAGTTGTGGTGATAAGACATTATTCAACACTAAAAATAAGTGAGCTATGACACCATAAGAAGACACAGTGGGAGGGGTTAATGGAGGGAAGGGTTTGTTAGGGCAGAATTGGGAAGATAGGAGGGAGGGGGAGGCTGCAACGGGGATATCATGTGAAGAAAAAGGAAATTATAGAAAAAAAAAGACATAGGAGAAACCTAAGTGCATACTGATAAGTGAAAGAGGCCAATCTTAAAAAAATGTTACATAATCTATTATCTCAGATAGATGGCATTCTATGAAAAGCAACACTATGCAGAAAGCACCAGGAACACTGTTATCCAGGGTTTAGTGAGGAGAGACAATGAGTAAGCAAAGCAGAGGTTTTAAACTAGTTAGAAATGTCCAGTTTCTACAGATAAGGGTTTTCCTTTTGTCATATCCTAGCCAATATCAATATCTGTGACTAGCTAAGAATAGTGTGTGTGGTGTGGTATGTCTATGTTTGTATGTCTGTGTGTGTGTGTGTGTATGTGTATATATGGTCCTGTGTAGAGTATGTGTGTGTGTGTGTGTGTGTGTGTGTGTGTGTGTGTGTGAGAGAGAGAGAGAGAGAGAGAGAGAGAGATGTGTCTCTGTGTACATGTCTGTGTGTGTCTGTGTGTATATGTTCCTGTGTGTGTGTGTATGCAATTTGTATTCCTTATTTTGAAATTATATATTTTAAAAAAGATATTAATGTCAGGACAGGGTAAATTTTTATTTTCTATTCAACTTGGCTTAGAATCTAAAAGGCAAAAGGGTTTTTTTGTCATTTTTGTTTGTTTGTTTTGTTTGTTTGTTCTTCTGAGATAGGGTTTCTCTGTGTAGCCTTGGCTGTCCTGGAACTCACTTTGTAGACCAGGCTGGCCTCGAACTCAGAAATCCACCTGCCTCTGTCTCCCAAGTGGTGGGATTAAAGGCATGTACCACCACTGCCTGGCAAGTTTTTGTTTTTGTTTTTGTTTTTGTTTTTGTTTTTGTTTTTTAATATGGTGTTTATTTCAGAATCTCCATCCCTCACCAAATTAAGTCAGCAGAAGGCTGAAAAACAAAGAATGCTATAGTCACTAAATTTCGGGTTTCCGCTGATGTATAGATATACTTCTGAAATCTGACAATAAATGGAAATTTCCTCCTCATTCTCAAGTGCTAAGACAAAAAGAAAAGGTTGCCCTCTGTGTGTGTGAAGTCACAGTAATACTATCTACTTAAATAGAAATTTTGTTTACTGATCTGAGATCATATGCTATCAACTCTTTGAAGGTGGTGAGATGATTTTTCATGTTACAAGGTACTTTTTTTCTTTTTGTAGTTATGTGTTAAACCAAGCTTATTAAAGTAGTATGTTTCTAGCTAGTTTGTATTGCCTCATATAGCCTTTTAGAAAGCATGTTGCTCCTATCAGTCTGTCTCCTGTCAGGAGATAGAAATCTGAAGGGAGTGTTTAAGAAGAGGCCCATCAGAAGGCCAGTTATACCATCTACAGAGATGGCGACCACCCATTGGGGATAAACTCAAGGAGGAAGGCTACCTGGAGGGACTACAGCTTCCCTTCCCATCGGTAGAAATGACTATCTTCCCACCACTTGCAGAGTGTGCTCTTGGAATCAATATGGAAACCTCCTGATCTGCCAGTGACCTTCTCTCCCTAAACACGAGCAGGAAGCAGAGGGAAAGCAGCATCTTGAACCTCAGCAGAGGGAAGCAGTCCAAAGCTGAAGAGGAAAGCACTGCGCATTCAGAAATTGAGCCCATTGGTTTTTGTTGGTGGTAGTTTTTGGGGTTTTTTTGTTTTTGTTTTTTTTGTTTTGTTGTTTTTTTTTTGTTTGTTTGTTTTTGCCACCTGCCTTTATGAGAACATTAGTGAAGTTGTTAGTCATTGTTGCCTCTCAAGGCATTGGTAACAAAGCTATGAAAACAAAACACAAGAGCACTCTTTTGAGTTTTGTTTCTTTAGTATCTACAGATGAGGGGCAATAGTCAGAGCCATGAGTTTTTCACCCTTAGACTCCCAACTAGATAGAAACTTCTAGGGCAGGACTATACGGATATAGAATTTATAACCCAAGTCTCAGGCTTCAATACTAGAAAAAGTTTAGTCTAATCGGAGTAATCAAAAAGCGTGGGTTCCCTGAACCACGTACAGGAAGAACAACGCTCTTGTGGAAGTCAATAGGATCCAAAGGTTCCGCTGCCCTCTGATTTTAATACAAAAGTCAACATTTCTTCCATATTGGCAATCATATAATGTGTGTACAGTGTCCCTGAACTGGAAAGATTTTGCAGTTGCAGCTACTGGGCAGAGCAGCATCCAGAGCTAATAAAGGAATGACTCCCATTGGCTGTCACAGTGGAAAGACAACCATGCCACCTTCCAAACTCTTTATTAGCTTCCCTAATCCCAACTGAGCTGAGAAACACAGACAGGCCACCTTTCAATTACATAATGGTTGGTTTCTGTCACTTGTGGAAGAGGGGCTTGAAATCCAAATCAAATTTATTTGCAGAAAAACACATTTTTGGAATAGCTCAGTTTATGGTCCAAGATTCTTACCTGTTATACTCATTTAGATGGATCAAGAAACTGAGGAGTTAAATAATTTTTCCCTATTGGAAGAAACTAACTTTGCCATGTGTCTCCCATGAAAAGAATGCTGTCAGGTGATTTTTATGAGCTGATCTCTGAGATGGGAGGAGACAACACTCAAAATAGAGCTACTCCCGTTAGTACTAGGTTGGAAATTGAAATTACAGTCTCATGATTGAAGAAATTGGTATGTTACAGTGGGCTGCCTTAATTCTCAATGATACTATAACAGATTAATACAAATTTTAGTGGCTTTAAACAACTCTGGTTTATTGCCTCATAGATGTTCTGAATTATCTTCAAACAACGATCAAGACGGTTCCACTCTTCAAGTCATGATTTGTACTTTGTTTTTCCAGTAGCTAGAACTGTTTTGTGTTACTTGATTAATAGCTACTTCCAAGTCTGCAGTACAGCATCTTCAGTGTATTCTTACTGCCATCAACACACTGACTTCTCTTTTCCTTTGCTAAAGACCCTTGAGATTACCATTTGATCTACATAATCCCAGATAATCTTCCTATTCCTAAAACTTTGACTTGTTCACAGAGAATTATCCCATTTGCTATGCAAGGCCATCATATCTGGTTTTAGAATTACAACAGGTTTATCTCTTTGGAGCCATTTATCAGCCTAACTGGTGGGCCATACAGTAGTGAGAGATGTATAAACCTAGGTGCATACCTTGAATTAATTAGTACATTTTGTAAGAACATTGTTTTTGAGCCTCATAGGATATGTGGAATGGATTACAGAATTCTGTGAAGAGATATTCCTGTTTAACATGGCAGTTTTCCAGGAGGCCCTAACTTAGAGTCCCTGAGGATCATAGAAAATCTATTGTCAAAACGGTTGTGAGGCTCAAAACAAAAGTATGGAGCCTGTCTAGCGCCTGGAACATAGAAATCCCATCTGTCCTAAAACACATAAGGGACTCTCTTTCTGCTCCACAGAAATTCTGGGTTTATGACTCCCAGACATAAAAGTGGGGCTAGGGGATGTAGAAAGTGTTTACCTACCTTGGACAAACCCTAGCTTTGAGCCCTAGAACACAAAAGGAAAGAAGGGAGAAAGGGAGAAAGAGGGGGAGATGTGGTTGGGGAATCAGAAATTTGGAACCCCAACCAAGTATCTAAAAGAAAACGATGAGAAGGGGATTGAAACTCATGAATAGCCACTGAAATAATAGTATATAGAAAGTACCATGTGTGTATAAGGAGTGATCTCAAAGCAACTCAATAGAAGCAGGTGGTAATGGGGCTAAAGACGAGAATAAGTCAATCAACAATCAAGTGCACTAGGAGTTCTTCAGAGAAAGGCTTGGATGAGACCCATGTGTATCTAACCATGAAGCACATATGTCTTGTGTGCATATAAGTGCACACATAAATGCCACTACTATGCTTTATAGTCCTGAGGAATAGCATGACTAAAAGCTGCAGACCAATGTGTCAGTTTCAACACCTCCAGACAGAGCCTAAAAATTACAGTTTGTGTCAAATCTCTTCTTCCTTGAAACCTTAGGTTTAACACTTAAGGGCTTACTGCTAAATACTCTTAGCAGAATGGAGTATAGATATAACTGTAGATGATGCTCACCTACATCTTCAAAGACAGTCGCTGAAAGCTAGCATTGGACCATGTTGACCACGCTGTCAAAAACTTCCCAGGAATGCCTGGATTAGCGTTGCATCTAAGATAGCATTATCATCTACCAAGGGGAGACATAAGACAAACCTGCATAGTGTTGGTGATTTTGCTTAAGAAAGACCTATTGAAGACTTTTGATAGAGGGAGCTGATGGGACCCAGGACCTTGTGCTTTCTAGGAAAGCACTATATCTCTGAATTAAACCCTTAGCCCCTTTCTCATTTTGAGACAGGACCTTACTAAGTTATCCAGTTTGGCTTTGATTTTAGTCTGTAGTACAGTTAGTTCTTAAATGCCTGATTTTAATGTCTCAATCTCTAGAGTGACTGGGACTGTAGACCCATGCTGTCCAGATCACTTGTAATACATATTTTTAACTAATATAGCAAAGATTATAATGAACTTAGTGGACATTGTATATGGCAGACACCTTACAGAACTCACTTCTACATAAAATAACATAGTAGGGTTTTGAGAAACCATGACTATCAGCAATATACTATTACTTACATGGCAGGGAAGACCTTTGGAAAATTGAGCTGTGTTTAAGGAAAGCTGAATTGAGCCACCAGCAGGAGACCAGCTAAAGCCAAGTAAATACAGAATGAGGAAGGGACTAGGGATTCCAAGTTTGGAAACCTCCAACTGTAGAAATGGGCTAACATTGAAGGAAATCAAGAGAGGAAAGTTTGGAGAGTCTCCCATCAATGGGGAGGGTCATGTCACACAGTCAAAACACACAATTCAGAGTAGAAAAATAGATGAGCAATATCCAGTTTCTCCAGGATGCTTCACTCCCAAGTGCTTTTGTATTTCCCATAGCTACTTTTTGATGAAATGTGTATGGACATATATATTCACATCATTACTCACGCATGTGTGTAATCCTTTTTTTGTCTCAAATACAAATTTACCAATGTGTATTTATTTGGCTTTATAAAAATAATGAGACAGGGCAGAAAAACTAGAAGTTTCCAGTCCAAAAAAAATTAAAAGTAGACAGCAAACTGAAATCTACAGTGGTAAATCTCATGCATATAGCTCTGAAGCTGGCCACTTACATTTGCAGCTAAAACTGAAGTTCCGAGTCCCAAGCATGACTTCCTTTCTGTGTACCCTGAGTTGCGCTGACAGCACAGCATAGTGTTACCTGTTGTAGAAGCAGCTGAAAATGTCAGCACTTTACACTATCATTCAGAAAATTGGATGCTAATGTTCTTTAAGAATCTCATTTAACAGGAAATGCTTTCTTCTTTTCTTCTTCTTCTTCTTCTTCTTCTTCTTCTTCTTCTTCTTCTTCTTCTTCTTCTTCTTCTTCTTCTTCTTCTTCTTCTTCTTCTTCTTCTTCTTCTTCTTCTTCTTCTTCTTCTTCTTCTTCTTCTTCTTTTTTTGGTAAAGTAACAGTTGATCTGCCGTACTGTAATTAACTAATGAGTCTGAACCTGTAATTCCCCTGTCGGGCCCTCAGGCTGAACTGTTTGTATTTCCAAGTCATGTCAAACAGGCCTGTTCTGCAGGAATTCTGTACTATGGTGCAACCGAGTTTTCATAGTGTGTGTAGAGAAAGTAGGATAATTTCCTTTGCTATTAACCCAGAAGAAAATCATAGCTTCCAGGTTGGACGAAATAAGTGCACATGATAGAAATACTTTAAAATTAGATGAGTTGAGGCAAAAGTGAGGGACTATGAACTTTGGGGAATATCATCTACAGATATATAAACAAACCATTTTAAATTATGTTTTTAGTTTTAATTTCTGTTTTTCTTTTGGGGGGGAGTTACTTGCTTGTTTAGTAGCTTAAGCCATCAAATAAGAGACTTTATTAGACAGAAACCAAACCAAACCAAACCAAACAAAATAAAACAAAAGACCTAACTAGATGGATGGATGGATGGATGGATGAATGAACGGATGGACAGATGGACAGATAAATTTATATATCTATTCGCCTATGCATTTGTCTTTATGATTACAAACCCTGTAACAGGTCACTTGCAAGCAGCAAGCTAGGTTTTGCCAGTAATATTAAGACAAAATTAGTGCCTGTTAATCAAGAGGATTAAATTTCTAGCCTGGATAGAGATCTAACATTCCAAGCAATCCAAAACTTAATGGAATTGATCCAATTGCTTCATACCATCACCTGGAAAATGGAACCACTCCTCTGGAATGCAGGGCCATCCCTAGGAAGGAAGGCTCCCCTTTAACCAAGCTGAAGAAATAGGTGGAACAATTATCCCTTTAATGAGATGTTACCGGTTTCCTTTTCACATTTCCCAGCTCCCACTACAGTTTCAATGAACTATTCCATTCAACTGGGTCTGTCTACTTTTCTGAGTTCCTCTTTTCTTTTCTTTTCTTTTCTTTTCTTTTCTTTTCTTTTCTTTTCTTTTCTTTTCTTTTCTTTTCTCTTTTCTCTTTTCTCTTTTCTCTTTTCTCTTCTTTTCTTTCTTTCTTTCTTTCTTTCTTTCTTTCTTTTTCTTTCTCCTTCCTTCCTTCCTTCCTTCCTTCCTTCCTTCCTTCCTTCCTTCCTGTCTTTCTGATGCTGGACAGAATCTGAGTATGCTTTCACTAGTACTTTGGGCTTTCTTCTTTCTCCAAAGCTCCTGTATTGACTGGGTGACTACTTGCCTGCTATGTGACTGACCTGCATACCAGCTAAACTTGAATGGCATGGATTCACCTCCCCCTACTTCATGTCCATTCCCCTCCTCTGGGCAGCTGCTAAGATTTACGGTTTTCCTGCACTAGCTTTTTCCTCTTAAACTCTAATAAATCGTTTTCTTTGAATAATCTTTGACTTTGCCTCATTTTAAACTTTGTCCTGCATTTTACTTCTTTAAGTGGCAGAGGAAACAATCTAGGGTTGCGACATGGAACCAGTCATATCAGCAGCAGTGAACGCAGTGATGGGTGCAACACTTGGTGTAAGACTGAATACAGAGCTCAGAGTCTGAGAGTCTTGTACATGCTGTACTAAGAAGCAACAGGCGGAGTGGTCCAGAGCCAGGATAAGGGAGCTTGCTTTTCTCTGCTTATTTTCTTCTTTCCTGGCCACCTGCTAAATGCACAGTGCCCACTCACATATATCCCCTTAATCCAGTCTATCAGCTCAGGTACCCTTGGAAATTATGTTTCATTATTCTGAATGGTTTCCTTAATATAGTCAAATTGCATGTGAAATTGGGTCCACTAGGAACTTCAATGATGGGGAGAGTCATTAATAAACCTGAAACTATCATGGTTTCCTCCATACCACTTATTTACCTACTCATGCAGTAACAGAGTCTCCTAAATATCGCAAATTCCTTCAACTTCTCACTTTTAACCAATATGACCTTATGCTGATTATATTAAACTCAGCTAGAATCCTATTTTTTTTTTTTAGAAAACAGAACTAGTTAAATAATCCCTGCATCTTTTTGTTATCAAAATATTCTCACCCTTCTGTACTCTAGAAACCCGTTAAAAACTACCATCCCTTCAATAATCTAAGGTCAACCCATTCCCCATCCTTCCTCTAACTTTCTCTCATCCTCATTCCTTGTTAAACATCCAGCCCTCTTCCTTTTGATTGTATTTTAAATAAGTTCTTTATTGAGGAGAAGTTTCTCCACAGAAACTGCAAAAGACTAGAATTCTATTTCTGCTATATTTTGTGTTGCACAGTAGTTAGATGCATGCATGGGTATGTCTCCAGTGTCTTGTAAAGGTGAACTTGATCTCACTGCAAATGCTTTCCCCTCATAGACTCATGTTAAAGCCTGGTATCAAATTTGGGGGAGGGAATGGAAATTTTCGTAGGCAAGGCTGATCTGAGAGAAGCAGGTCATGATGTGAGCTGTTTCCACTCACTCCTCCTTCCCTGTCGTCCTGATGTACTGAAACATCTAAATCACAAACTGAGATCAAAGTTTTTGTTCACTTAAATAGCAGTGCATTATACCAATGAGACAATTAACCAGTACAGAAAAATACTATCAGAGAATGAGGTTGTTGCTATGAGTCTGTGACCATATTTTTTACATATTTGGAATTTTTTAAAAGGAGAAACATAGCAAGGGAGGGACATGCAGTTTAGAGACCTAATAAAGTTTCCTGAGTTTAGGTTAATGGGTGATTTTAGTGAATTAAGAATAATAGAATGTTGATTTTTAAAAAAAAGATAACAAAATTATGCTTATGAAACTCAGATAAAAGCAAAGACTCCATTAGACACTGGAATAAAGGCCATTTGTGAACTTGTAGGAGGCAATGGATGAATTAATTCATCTGGCATAGGAGATGAAAATAAATCTAGCATTAAGTCTATGGCATGGCCACTGCTGGCTGTTTTTAGCCTGGTGAGAATCATGAACAAAATGTAGAAGGGATAAATTTGAGAAATGTTCAGCTATGTCTAAAAGCATGCATAATCTTGAGGCTTAAAAGCCATGCATCCTAAAGCAATTAACACCATGAAGAATAAGCCAAGCAATTTTTACTAGGACAATAGAAAAGATGATTGAGAGCGTCTCAGTAATTAACCAGACTTAGGGGGCTTTTGAAAATCTTTTTTTTTTTTTTGAAAGGAGAATGCCTCTAGAGTATCCTGCTCATACAAGAATCTCTAGAAAGATAGCTTTTCAGTATTATTTTTAAACTGCCCTTGACCATCAAGTTACTTAGAAGCCAATATGACTAAAGATCATGAGGATCCAGCTACTGCTCAAGATAGGCCAGACCCTTGGTCTTATCCACAACACACTGATAGTTTTGCAGGTATATAGAATGTAAGAGTCATAGGACCATGAAGGTTTTCACCCACATTAAAAATGATATCTGAGAAGCGAGCAACATGTAATAGTCTCATATCTGTCAGTGAGCCCTTTGAAGACTGATGGGTGAAGGAGCAGTGGAGGTGTAAGTGACGATACAATGGAGACTCAAGGAAGTTAGAGATGCCAGGAATATACTTGTCTCTTTAGAAAAGATGTAAGCACCAGGAGATCTAGCATCAGCACAAGACAGAGGCCATGTGAACTATAAAAGGGTAAGCCAAATGTCCAGGGCAGCACAAGTCTTTGGGACTTCTTATCTTTTTAGATGCACTGGATGCTAGACACAGAGCTAGATTAACTGCTTGAGCTGTGGGATTTGGTGGTGCTTGGAGATAGATTAAATGCATTTGGCATTGTGAGATGGCAAAAGTCTTTGGGAGAACAAAGCTTGGTGTTAAAGTTTAAATAGAAAGTACACCCACCCCTAACACTTCTCCCACCAAACAGTTATTGTGACATTGCCTGGGTCTTCAGTTGGTCGAAGGTACTGAAAACTTCAGAAACTAGAGTCTATCTAGAGGGAATGAGTCACTGTGGAGATGTTGGGGGGCCTTTATCTTGATTTTCAGTTTTTCAGATGTCATGATATGATCTACTATACTCTCCCAAACATAATAGAATGAAACCTTGAGTCAAAAATCCATCTTTCTCACTTACATGTCCATGCTGGGTATTTTGTCACAGAATGAGAAAAACTAATCCAGTGCCCTACACAGAAATGTCTATTAAAACATGGAAGCATAAATGGTGATTCTGCTCCACTATGGGGTTAATTGAATCCTAGGTTTATCTATTCTCAAGGACTCTAAAATTTGCTCATATAAAATGATTGCTTGAGACAAATATACCTAGACTCTAGTGACAGGACCTACTAATGTTAAATGAAATAATCCTTATTGGATTATGAGAATACTGGTTCATAAGACGTGCATGGGTAATTTGCAGAATGTTTTCTCTGAAGTTTTACTTTCCTGGGATGAAGATATTTTTAGGCCAACTCTTCTATTTCAAAGCTTCATTTTGCAAGAATTAGAAACTACATCTAATATTCCCAATAGTAATTACCAAATCCTGCAAGAGAGATAAAGCAGTCATAATAGAAGATATTTAGTAACTAGCTACCATGTTTCATATGTTTGCAACCCCCATCTCCACCCATGAGTGTACATTATTGCTGGGATTTGTTCATCTTTCAGCCTAACACACTCAGAGACATAGTAGATCCATAGCCCATATTCAAGGCTACTAGTGAAGTGCTTTCAAGGAAACTTAAGCAATAGAAGAATGGTTAATACAGAATTATTCTATTGTCTTCTGGGATTTTCCTATCAATTTATTCTCTACAATGTAGCTAAAGCAATATTTTGGATTTTGAATTTTTTTAATAGACAAATAAAAGTCATATTTCTGCTATGTAATGTGGTATTTTAATATAAACATTCTTACAATGAGTGGTTTATTTTTCATATTACATTTGTAATTTTATTTGAATTGAAAATGGATTTTTTTCATACAGTAATAAAAGATTTTTTTCATGCGGTATGTTCTGATCATCTTTTCTCCTCTTAAACCCTTCCTACCTCCCTACCCATCCAACTCCACATCTTTTTCTTTCTCTTTAGAAAATGAACAGGCAAATACAAGTACAAAAGGAAATAAACCAGTAAAAATAATAGCAAAAATCATAAGAAATACACATACACAAAACCAAAATAACAACAACACCCACAAAAGCAGAAAGCATACTTTGCAAGCCAAAAGCCAGTAAGACAGCAAATGCCAAAACAAAGCAATATGAAGCAAAAATCTAAAAATATTTTTGAGTTTATTTGGTGTTGGTCATCTGCTGCTGAGCATAGGGCCTGGCCTTAAGTGTGATTTATAATGCCCAGTTATATTTCATTAGACAAATTTTTTTTCCTTTACAAGCAGTTGTCAATTGGAGATACCTTCTTAGATGTGAATGAGAGCCCATGTAAATGCCCCCATCTCAGTGCTGGGACACTACCTGGCTTGAACCTGCGCAGGTTGCCATAGTCTCCACGAGTTCATAAGCATAGCAGTCCTGATGTTTCTGGGAGACTCTGCTTTCTTGGGGTCTTCTAGCTCCTTTGGCACTTAAAATCTTTGTACCTCCTCTTCTGCATAGCTCCCCAATCCCTGAGAGGTTTGATGAAGACATCCATTTAGGTCTGAGTGATCTAAAAACCTCTGCACGCACATATACACAGTGGGAAGTGTCTAAATCAAGCTAATTTGGCTACATATTACCCCACATATTTTTAAGATAAGAACACTTAAAAGTTACTTCTAACAGCTTTCAAGTATAAGCTATATTTTATTAACTATATAACAGTATATACAACAGATTTCTTGAATGTATGGCTCTGAACAACTGAAATTTGCATACTTGCAAAACTTTTCAATTATACACCTGTATAGTTACATGTTCAAAACAGCAATTGGCACAAAGATAAAATAAAACTGCATAAATGCTTATGATTTTCCTGTCCACTTATACCAGCTAATCATTCCAACTTATCCTCTGATTACTTCTGTTTTCTGAGCCTGTCTTCCCACTGTTACAGCACTCTAGCAATCCAACCCCCCCCCCCAGCTCCCCCAATATACCTGTCCACAATGTTAGGCCTGTTGCTGTTGGACTGTAGATTCTTTTTTTACTGGATATTTTATGTATTTACATTTCAAATGTTATCCCCTTTCCCAGTTTCCCATTCAGAATGTCCCTATCCTATTCTCCCTCCTCCAGGTTCTATGAGGGTGCTCCCCCTTCCACCAAGCATCTCCCATCTCAATGCCCTGGTATTCCCTTACACTAAAGCATCAAGCCTCCATAGGACCAAGAGCCTCCTCCTATTGATGCTAGACAATGGCATCCTCTGCTACTTATATGGCTAGAGCTATGAGTCCTTCCATGTGTACTCTTTGGTTGGTGGCTTAGTCCTTGGGAGCTATGGGGGGTATGGTTGGTTGATATTGCTGTTCTTCTGGTGAGGTTGCAAACCTCTTCAGCTCCTTCAGTCCTTGCTCAAACTCCTCCTTTGGGTTCCTCCTGCTCAGTCTAATGATTTGTGTGTGAACAACTGACTCTGTATTTGCTATGCTCTGGCAGAGCCTCTCAGGAGACAGCTAAATCAGGCTCCTGTGAACAGGCACTTCTTGGCATCCATAATAGTGTTTGGGTTTGGTGTCTGTATATGGGATGATTCTCCAGGTGGAACAGTCTCTGGATGGCCTTTCCTTCAGTCTCTGCTCCACACTTTGTCCCTGTATTTCTTTTACACAGAAGCCATTCTGGGTTAAAAATTTGGAGATGAGTAGGTGACCCCATCAACCAATGGGGGCCTTGCATAACCTCTGAATGTGTCTCTACAGGTTCTCCCTACTCTTTGTTGGGCATTTCAGCAAATCTCATCCCCTTTAACTCCTGGAAGTCTCTTGCTTTCCTGGCTTCTGGGACTTGCTGGTGGCTACCCTCAGTTCCCCATTCCCCATTTCTACATAACTCTGATCAAATTCCTGACCCTCTGTACATCATCCCCATCCTGCTATATCTGATCCTGCCCACTATTTCCCCTCCCTCTCCTCTTTACATCCCAAGTTCCTCCCACCGTCTACCTCCAGTTAGGATTTTCTTCCCCCTTCTAAGACAGACTGAAGCATCCACATTTTGATCTTCCTTCTTCTTGAGCTTCATATGGTCTGTGAATTGTGTCTTGGGTATTCTGAGCTTTCTGGCTAATATGCAGTTATCAATGAGTGCATACCATGTGTGTACTTTAGTGACTGGGTTACCTCACCCAGAATGATATTTTCTAGTTCCATCCATTTACCTATGAATTTCATGAAGTCANTGTTTTTAATAGCTGAGTACTATTCCATTGTGTAAATGTACCACATTTTCTGTAGCCATTCCTCTGTTGAAGGTCATCTGGGTTTGGTCCAGCTTCTGGCTATTATAAATAAGGCTTCTGTGAACATAGTGGAGCATGTGTCCTTATTAAGTGTGGTAGCATCTTCTGGGTATATGCCCAGGAGTGGTATAGCTGGGTCCTCAGGTAGGGCTATGTCTAATTTTCTGAGGAACTGCTAGTCTGATTTTCACAATGGTTGTACCAGCTTGCAATCCCACCATCAATGTAGAAGTGTTCCTATTTCTCTATATCATTACCAGCATCTGCTGTCACCTAGGTTTTTTATCTTAGCCATTCTGACTTTTGTGAGGTGGAATCTCAGGGTTGTTTGGATCCACATTTCCCTGATGACTAAGGATGTTGAAGTTTTCTTTTGGTATTCCTCAGTTGAAAATTATTTGTTTAGCTCTGTACCCAATTTTAAGAGATTTATTTGATTCTCTGAAGTCTAACTTCTTGAGCTCTTTGTACATATTTAATATCAGCCCTCTATCAGATGTAGGGTTGGTAAAAATCTTTTCACAATCTGTTGGTTAGTGTTTTGTCCTATTGACAGTGACCTTTGCCTTATAGACGCTTTGCAATTTATGAGGTCCCACTTGTCGAATCTTGATTTTAGCGCATAAACCATTGGTGTTCTGTTCAGGAAAGTTTCCCCTGTGCACATGTGTTCAAGGCTCCTCCCTACTTTCTCTTCTATTAGTTTTGGTGTATCTGGTTCTATGTGGAGGCCCTTGATCTAGCCACTTTGCTGATGTTTTTAATCACATTTAGGAGTTCTCTGGTGGAATTTTGGGGATCATTTAAGTATCCTATTACATCGTCTGCAAATAATAATATTGTGACTTCTTTTTTTCCAATTTGTATCCCTTTGACCTCCTTTTGCGGTCTAATTGCTCCTTATAGTCCTCCTGTTTCCCAAACCATCAGACTCCTGTACTTTAGTCCTCACAGACAAGGCTGTCAGAAAGCTTTGCTTAGATTAGCCAGAAGGATCATTGTTTGGGTATAGAAGTTGGAAGATCATTGAGATTGAGCACATCCCTTCTGTGATTATCTAGAATGCCAAATCTGTCAGAAGTCCCCAACTCCCTGAGTTTTAGGGTCTATAGGGAATGATCCTGACTGGATCTCCCCAAGGAATACTTATTTCTGATGTCTTCATTTCAGGCTGTTAGGTGAGGCAACCTGTTAGCTGGTTGTTGTTGCTCATCCTTGAGATGTTTTATCTTTCCTTCGTGCTTTTTCATCCTCTCACCTTATAAGATGATTTAGAGAAATTCATTTGAAATTCTTTGCTGATTCAAGCACAAAAGCACACACACACACACACACACATACACACACATGTATATGTATTTATTATTATTGGCTTTGAGACTAGTGATAAAATCTAGTTCTTTGACCAGCATTGAAAAAAACTTCTTCCAAAAGTATTGCATGTAAATAAGAAAAATTCCACTGGGTTAGCCACACATGTGCTTATTATTTTATACAACTTTCCTCTTTGTTATGGTCTGAGTATTTAGATGGGGCAAACTGTATGTTTAACAAATTTTAGCAAAATTCCTAAAGTAAGGGTACTTTGAGATGGGGCATTTGAGAGGTGATAAAACCACAGGAATGGAGCCCTCGTGAAAGTTTTCTTACGAAAGAGGCTGCAGGGTAGCCTCTTACTCCTTCACCATGTAAGAATTCAAGCCAAAGAATATGATTTATGGACCAGGAAGTGAGCCTTCACCACATGTTGATGAATTGTCCAAACTCCAGAACTATAATACATAACCATTGTTTCAAAGTTATTAGATATATAGCAAATTTGTAGCCGTCAAAACAGAGCAAGACATTTTTTCCCATGGGCCCAGCCATGTCAAACATGCTGTACTACACTAATATGTAAAGGTTTTGTTATTTCATGTACTTTTCTTTCCTTTCACCGATATCACACTAATCCAAGCTGCAGTCACTCTTGTTGGGGTTACCTCACTATGGTTCTGAGAGATGTCTTTTCTCCTTAAACCTGTCTGTCTAGCTCTCTACATATTGTTCAATGTACCAACAAATACAAACCACTTAAACATAGCAATGCCACTGTACCTTGAAAAGGAAAGCCCAACTCAATGCTTAAGTGTTGCTCAAAATTGACTCAGTTTTCTACAGTGAACTTTGTAAGCTGTGAGTCCTGTACCTGGAGATTCCTTCCCCACATGGCTATTAATAGTTGGCTTCCTTGCAAGTCCATGATCTCAGTACTGTGTCACATCCTTTAGAATTCTTCTGTGACTACTCTAACAATGAGACAAGTTGACACTGTGACAGGCTTCAAATTGGCAATTCAGGAGAATAGACCTAAATCTCTGTTTCCATGAACTGGGCAAGTCCAGGCAAGTCTGGGCAGCTCAGTTACTGAAAAAACCCAGGCCTCAGGCAGCCAGTCAGCCATGCTATCAGAAGCTGCTCCAAGACCTGGCTGGAGGTAAGAACAATGGGTCCAAAACTGTTTCCAGACTTCCTCAGCAACAGTTTCCAGATTTCCAGCCCCATACACTCCAGCAATCTAGAATGTCCCTAGACAGAGAACCAACAGATTAAAATAGAGGCCCTCTACCCCTCCATGAAATTCCTCTAGTGTTCTTTAAATCAGGCCTGTGAGCTCACTTAGGTGCCTTGATCATGGTAGAAGGTAGACCCCAGCATGCTGGACTTCTTAGAATAAAACCCTTTTTGCTTTGCATATTATTTGAGTCCAGGATATTGGACACTTACAGCAAGACTAGTTCTGTTCCAGACACCTAACACCTCTTTTATTTGTCTTCAAGTGCTCATCATTATTAGACATAGGGATTTCTCTTTGTTTTGCTTTCTTTGTACTTTTTATTTATTTTTTGTTTGTTTCTTGTTTATTTTTTTTCTTAACACCCAATTCTATCTTAGTTACCTGTTCCATTTTAGCTGTATCTGGTAGAAAGAATTATCCTTGGTTCACAGTAGGAAATGCAGTGCTAGTTACTTTGACAAAAGTTTTATATAGATTATTAATCACCATCATCTTTGCAGTACTCTATGAGTTAAGCATCCCACTCATCCATTTTGGAAAAAGGTTGGTTTTAATCATGTCAAAGGCTTATGGAAGGCTTGGCTGGAGCTTATCCAATACCACATTGATAACTTTATGTTTATTACACTGATTCTTATCACACGCAGCACATTATTTTAAATGACCATTCAAGCTTAAGGTTTCTACCAATGCAATACACATACACACATGCAAGCACACACACACACACACACACACACACACACACACACACACACACACACACCAATCTTACAACAAGGTGATAGGAGCTTGTGTCTACCGAAACAATTGGATGTGATCGAGTAATTTCAATGACTTCTCACCCCTCTCTTTTCTCTGGCATCTAGGCAGCCTCATTTGATAGTCTCTGTAGAACATGCCCCAATTTCTGAGAAGTAAAACCTGATAAAGAATACATATGTACTTTAGAGGTAATTACTATCTGAAATTAAATTATTATCTTTTTTGAATTTTGGTATAATTTAAAAAGACAAAAGATATAGTCATATCTCTATCTGAAATATAACCCTCTCCATATTCTTTGACCACCTAAGAAGCAATTTGCAAGTTCAGAATACATGAATACATTTTTTAATGTCCCAATATGTCTGTTCCATTCCTGAAGAATTATTATCCAAGCACTCTTCTTTTCTCTATATCCCTAATTCTTTACCTCATCCAGTAGCTAATAATAAGACCTCTCTGTTTTTAAGCTTGCTAGTCACACTCATTCCTTATAAATGATGTGATAATTTCAAAGACTGATAAAGGGAGAAAAACTGTAAATACCTCCAAAGGTATTTCAGTCATTGCTTGTAAGAAAGTCTTAATTATCTACATCTTTGAGTTTTAAAGAAATTCTTTTTTTCTCACCCTCTCTACCCACACATATTGCTCACTTAAAATGATCATTATATATGAGAAGCAACTTTCTGAAGATTCTTCAGAAGATGGAAGAGTCTTGAAATACGATGCAGGTAAAATAGTTATTCTTTATACAGGCAAAGATAAAGATGCTGGCTGTTTCAAATCTATTTAAAAGAAATTTCATGATAGATTTGATGCTTATGGCACATTAATGTGAATGTTTGTATATTGCTACCTGTGCTTCTGTGCTTTTTACTTGATACAATTAATAAAAGAGAAATTCAGTTTAGTTTATTTTTTCAGACCACTGTAAATCTGAAGATCACTGGCGTAAGTCCATCTTCTGGGCTATAGAAATCCAGTGTTCCAACAGGCCTATATTCTAAGAACCTGTGTGCTGGCCACAAGTAACCAATAGCTCACCTTGTGATTTGAAATCCATCTCCTAAAGCTACATTCCTTATTTTCCCACCTGGTTATAATTAATTGCAGTACTTTAACGTTTCTAGAACAAATTCCCCAGTCCTTCCACTAGTGAATGATAAAAATTTAATTTAGTTCAAACTATTTGCTATTAACAACTTTCCAGATCATCACTCTAAGGAATCTCCTGTGATCCTAAAAACTCACATAAATAGAGTGACACTAGCAGGCTTTCTTCTTTAACAGACACAGAGATGGAGATGAAAAGGACTGCATATACTAACTTAAGAGTAAAAGTTTTAATAAATCCTTGATTAACAATTTTTGTCCCTTAACCATTGTGGGATTATAAGAACTTACTTGTTTTGTACATTTCTTCTTTAGCAAGCCAATAATTTATATCTACAAAGATAAACATAGATGTATAGATGTGACTATGAAGGCCAAGTATACACACACATACACATACATACACCACACACACACATACACACACATCTGTGATTTTATTGTATATATTTTGATGTTACTTATTTTTCTAAGTCAGTCCAGTGAATTATTAATACTAAATTAATTAACATTTGTGTGTGTTCGGTGAGTTTTACATAAGCTATTCACTGTCCAAAACAGATCATTTTAAAAAATGATAAAAATATATTATGTCTAGAATGAGTGACACAGATACTTAAACAAACAAAACCATTCACAATGATCAACAGACCTGAATAGGATGCCCTAATATGAACATAAGACAAACCATTGTAAAGAATTTAGCTTAGTTTTTAGGGGAGGAAGAAAAGGTAGTAATTAAAAAATATTGCCCTAAATTACAAAGCTACCATAACAAGTTATAAATAATGACAATTGATATATCCAAGAGCTAATGTGAGAATGTGAGATGCTTATCTTATGCTGAATCAACCACATCTCCCAAGAACAACACAAGTAGCAATATTTTCTACTGGTAGGGTTGAAATTGCTTTTAGATCAACAAAAATGCATAATAACACTCTTAAAGTCTGGGCATGGCTGGAAGTAGCAGTTATGTGTTGAAGACTCTTGAGGTCTGGGTTCAATTATATAAATATACAAAGATGGATATAAATTTCCATCTTTGGAGGCAAATAAAGAAAATCTGTTTCTTGTTCCACCAAGAGAAGAGGGAGCCAAATGCAGAGGAAAAGGGGGAGGAGAAAATGTCAGAGAAAATGAAGTAGAAGAGGATGAAGAGGAGGATACTGTGGTGATGGCAATACTGCCAGGTGCTCTGTCTTGTGTAACAATTCCTTTATTCAACTGCAAGTACCTGACTTTCAGTGCCATCTTAAGTTTCCATTTTCCCTATTGTGATTTTATTGTATTATTTTGATGTTATTTATTTTTTAAGTGAGTTATTAATACTAAATAGTGGGAATTATTTCATGTTCACCTTTGTATCTTCAGACCCAATATGAAACCAGTATTTATTATATGTTTGTTAGAAAAGGAAATGAGTGAAAAAGAATGCAAAAAAAAAAGTCAGCCCCTAGCAGACCTTGGGTGCTAGCTCCACATCCAGTTCCACAACACCCAGAGGAAGCTCAACTCCCAGGTCCTCTAACATGCCCAGGATCACAGCTAAGGACGACACAACATCTGCCCCAATGCCCAGAGTAACTGGGTCTCCTAGGATCCAGGAACACAAGAACCCCTGCCCAGCCAGTGGCATGGGTTCCTTCTAGTATGAACCTGCACCTGGAGCAGACCTGGGGTGCTGGCTCTGCATCCACTCTTAAAACATCCAGAGGAAACCCAACTTCCAGGTGCTCTGAAATACCCATGTCACAAGATTACAGAGGAAGCTCAACTTCCAGGAGATCAGACACACCCAGGAACACTGGAGCTCTGACACACTCAAGATCACAGCTGAGGCCACAACATCTTTCCCAACACTGATCATAACTGGGACCCCCACAAGAACCAGGGAAACACAAACCCCAGTCCAACCAGAGGCACATGTTCCTTCCAGCTTGCACATGTGCCCAGAACAAACCCAGGGCTCTGGTTCCCCACTCACCCTTGCAACAATCAGAGAAAGCTTGACTTCCAGGAGATCTGACCCACCAGATTTCAGGAGCTTGGTCTCACCAGGATTTCAGGATCCCAGAGGCAGTTTGACCCCCCAGGAGCTCTAACACATGTAAAATCTCAGGATCACAAGATCCCAGAATAGCAGGATCCCAGAAAGAGCTGGACTCTGAGGAGTTCTGACACAACCAGGATTACAAAAGGGATAGGCTTCAATTAGAGACAGCAAGTGAAGGTCCCATGAGAGATAACCACATGCTGAGAGGCAAGCACAAGAACCTAAATAACAGAAACCTAGGCTACTTGGCATCATCAGAACCCAGTTCTCCCACTACTGCAAGTCTTGGATACCCAAACTTGTTAGAGAAGCAAGATTGTGATTTAAAAATCACATCTCATGATGATGGTAAAGAATTTAGGAAGGAAATAAATAACTCCCTTAAAGAAATACAGGAGAACTCAGGTAAACAGGTAAAAACCCTTAAAGAGGAAACAACAACAACAACAACAAAATCCCTTAAAGAATTACAGGAAAACACATCCAAATGGGTGACAGAATTGAACAAAACCATCCAGGATCTAGAAATGAAAATACAAAAAATAAAGAAATCCTGGAAATAGAAAAACCTGGGAAAGAGATCAGGAATAAAAGATGCAAGTATTACCAACAGAATAAAAGAGATAGAAGAGAGAATCTCAGGGGTAGAAGAAAGCATAGCAAACATTGACACAAGAGTCAAAGAAAATGCAAAATGCAAAAACTCCTAACCCAAAACATCCAGGAAATCTAGGACACAATAAGAAGACCAAACCTAAGGGTAATAGGTATGGAAGAGAGCTAAGATTTCCAACATAAAGGGCCAGTAAATATCTTCAACAAAATTATAGAAGAAAAACTTCCCTAATCTAAAGAAAGAGACCCCATGAACAAAGAAGAATCCTACAGAACTCCAAATAAATAAACTGAAGTAGAAAAGAAATTCCTCCTATCACATAATAATTAAAACACCAAATACACAAAACAAAGAAAGACTATTAAAAGCAGTAATGGAAAATGTCAAGTAACATAAAAAGGCAGACCTATCAGATTACACCAGACTTCTTACCAGAGACTATAAAAGCCAGAAGATCCTGGACATATGTCATATAGACCTTAAGAAAACACAAAGGCCAGTTCAGGCTACTACACCCAGAAAATCTCTTACTTACCATAGATGGAGAAACCAAGATGTTCAATGAGAAAACCAAATTTACACTGTATCTTCCCACAAAATCAGGCCTACAAAGGATAATAGATGAAAAATACCAACATAAAGAGGGATACTATGCCCTAGAAAAAGCAAGAAGGTAATCTTCTTTTCCTTAATATCTCTTAACATCAATGAATTCAATTCAACAGTAAAACGACATAGACTAATAGACTGGAAATGTAAATAGGGCCCAGCCTTTTGCAGCACACAGGAAATGCAACTCAGTGACAAAAACATACACTACCTTGGATTAAAGGGTTGAAAAAAATTTTCTAAGCAAATAGTCCCAAGCTTGAGTAGATATTCTAATATCAAATAAAATCAGCTTTCAACCAAAAGTTATAAAAAAAGATAAGGAAGGACACTTCATATATACCAAAGGAAAAATCTACCAAGATAAACTCTCAATTGTGAATATCAATGCTCCAAATGCAAGAACACTGACATTCAAAATTTTTTTTTTACTAAAGCTCAAAGGACACATTGCACCTCACACAATAACAGTGGGAGACTTCAACAATATAACGTTTCATACTAAAACAAAAGAATATACATTCTTCTCAACATCTCATGGTACCTTCTCCAAAACTGACAATATAATTGGTCACAAAGCAGGCCTCAACAGATACAAGAAGATTGAAATAATGCCATGTATCCTATCACATTAGCATGGTCTAAGGATGGTCTTCAATAACAACAAAAACTACACAGAGTCCACAAAAACATGAAAGCTGAACAACGCCCTACTCAATGATAACTTGGTCAAGGAGGAAATAAAGAAGGTAATTAAAGACTTTGTAGAATTTAATGAAAATAAAGGAACAACATAACAAAACTTAGGGAACAAAATGAAAGCAGTGGTAAGAGGAAAACTCATAGCTCTGAGTGCCTCCAAAAAGAAACTGGAGAGAGCTTATACTAGCAGCTTGACAGCACACCTGAAAAGTTGTAGAACAAAAAGAAGCAAATACACCAAGAAAAGTAGGTGGCAGGAAATAATCAAATTCGAAGCTGAAATCAACCAAGTAGAAACAAAAAGAACTATACAAAAAACAAAACCAGTAGCTGGTTCTTTGAGAAAATCAACAAGATAGAGAAACCCTTAGCCAGGTTAACCAGAGGGCACAGAGACAGTATCCAAATGAACAAAATTAGAAATGAAAAAGGAGACATAACAACAGATATTGAGGAAATTCAAAAAAAAAATCATCAGATCCTGTGACAAAAGCCTATACTCAACACAACTGGAAAATCTGGATGAAATGGACAATTTTCTAGCCAGATAGCAGGTGCCAAAGTTAAATCAGTTTCAGATAAACCATGTAAACAGTTCCATAACCCCTAAAGAAATAGAAGCAGTCATTAAAAGGCTCCTAACCACAAAATAATAATCATCATCATCATCATCATCATCATCATCATCATCATCATCATTCAGGGCCAGATGAGTTTAGTGCAGAATTCCATCATACCTGCAAAGAAGACCTAGTACCCATATTCTTCAAAGTATTCCACAAAATATTAACAGAAAGAACAGTACCCAAATTCATCCTATGAAGCTACAATTACACTCATAAATAACCACACAAAAACCAAAGAAATTCAGACTACTTTCACTTATGAATATTGATGCAAAAATACTCAATAAAATTCTCACAAACTGAATCCAAGAACACATCATAACAATCATCCATCATGATCTACTAGGCTTCATTCCAGAGATTCGGGGATGGTTAAATATATGGAAATCCACCAAAGTAATCCACTAGATAAACAAACTCAAAGGAAAAAAAATACCACATGATCATTTCATTAGATGCTGAGAAAGCATTTGACAAAACTCAACACCACTTAATGATAAAAGTCTTGGAAACATCAGGAATTCAAGGCCCATGCCTAAACATAGTAAAAGCAATTCATACCAAACCAGTAGCCAACATCAAACTAAATGTAGACAACCTTGAAGCAATCCCACTAAACTCAAGGACTAGACAAGGCTGCCCACTCTCTCCTGTATATATTCAACATAGTACTGGAAGTCCTAGCCGGAGCAATTAGACAAGAACAGGAGGTCAAAGAGATACAAATTGGGAAGGAAGAAGTCAAAATATCACTATTTACAGATGATATTATAGCATACTTAATTGACCTCAAAAGCTCCACCAGAGAACTCCTAAACCTGAGAAACAGTATCAGCAATGTGGCTGGATATAAGATTATTTCAAACAAATCAGTTGCCTTCCTCTACTCAAAAGATAAACAGGTTGAGAAAGAAAGTAGGGAAACAACACCCTCACAATAGTCACAAATAATATAAAATAAATTGGTGTGACTCTAACCAAGCAAGTGAAAGATCTGTATGACAAGAACTTCAAGTCAATGAAGAAAGAAATCAAAGAAGATCTCAAAAGATGGGAAGATCTCCCATGTTCACGGAGTGGCAGGATTAATATAGTAAAAATGACCATCTTGCCAAAAGCAATTTACAGATTCAATGCAATACCATCAAAATTCTAACTCAATTCTTTATAGAGTTAGAAAGAGCAATTTGCAAATTTTTGGAATAACCAAAAACCCAGAGAGAGAAAACTATTCTCAACAATAAAAGAACTTCTGGAGGAAGCACAATTTCTGACCTCAAGCTGTATTACAGAGCAATAGTGATAAAAACTGTGTGGTATTGGTACAGAGACAGGCAGGTAGACCAGTGGAATAGAATTGAAGACCCAGAAATGAACCCACACACTTATGGTCACTTTGGTCTTTGAAAAGGGGACTAAAACCATCCAATGGAAAAAAGACAGCATTTTCAATAAATGGTGCTTAGCATGTAAAAGAATGCAAATCAATCCATTCTTATCTCCTTGCACAAAGCTCAAGTGCAAGTGGATCAAGGATCTCCACATGAAACCAGTTACACTGAAACTAATGGAAGAGAAAGTGGAGAAGAGATTTGAACACAAGGAAAAAAATCCTGAACAGAAAACCAATGGCTTGTGCTGTAAGATCTAGAATTGACAAATGGGACCTCAGAAAATTGTAAAGCTTCTATAAGGCAAATGACACTGTCACTAAGACAAAAAGGCAACCAACAGATTGGGGGAAGATCTTTATGAATCCTACTTCTGACAGATGGCTAATATCCAATACACACAAAGAACTCAAGAAGTTAGACTCCAGAGAAACAGAAAACCCTATTAAAAGTGGGATACAGAGCTAAACAAAGAATTATCAACTGAGGAAAACTAACTGAATTGCTAAGAAGCACCTAAAAAATATTCAAGATCCTTAGTCATCAGGGAAATGAAAATAAAAATATCCTGAGATTCCACCTCACACCAGTCAGAATGACTAAGATCAAAAACTCAGGTGACACTCTGGAAATCAGTCTGGCGGTTCCTCAGAAAATTAGACATAGTACTACCG
>NC_034605.1:20088301-20100803 GCF_900095145.1 Mus pahari
TTGTGGATGTCAACAAGTACTTGCTTAGAGAAGCCTGTTATAGCTGTCCCAATATAGGCTCTACCAGTGCCTGACAAATACAGAGATGAATCCTCTCAGCCAACCATTGCACTGAGCACAAGTCCCCAACAAAGGAGTTAGAGAAAGGACCTAAGGAGATGAAGGGGTTTGCAGCCTCATAGGAGGAACACATGACCTAACCAATACCCCCAGAGCTTCCAGGGACTAAACTACCAACCAAAGGGTACACATGTTGGGGTTCATGGGGTTATGTATCAGAGGATGGCCTAGTCAGACATCAATGGGAGGAGAGGCCCTTTGTCCTATGAAGGCTGTATGCCCCAGTGTGGGGAAATGCCAGGGCCAGAAAGTGGGAATGAGTGGGTTGGTGAGAAATGGATGGGGAGGAGAAAGGGGACTGGGGGTTTCAGAGAGGAAACCAGGAAAGGGGATAACATTTGAAATCTAAATAAAGAAAATATCTAATAAAAAAAAAACAATAGACAAATGGGACCTCATAAAGTTTCAATGCTTCTATAAGGCAAAGGTCATTCTCAATAGGATAAAAAAGCAACCAAGAGATTGGGAAAACATCTTCGCCAACCCTACATCTGCAAAGGGCTGATATCCAATTTATACAAAGAACTCAAGAAGTTAGACTCCAGAGAATCAAATAAACCTCTTAAAAATGGGATACATGGGTTAAACAATGAATTCGCAACTGAGGAATACCAAAAGAAAAATTCAACATCCTTAGTCATTGGGGAAATGCAAATCCAAACAACCTTGAGACTCCACCTCACACAAGTCAGAATGGCTAAGATCAAAAACTCAGGTGACAGCAGAAGCAAGTGTTGATATAGAGAAAGAGGAACACTTCTCAGTTGGTGGTATTGCAAGCTGGTACAACCACTGCGGAAATCAGTCTGGTAGTTTCTTATAACACTGGACATAGTACTGCCTGAGGACCCAGCTGTAACACTCCTGGGCATATGCCCAAAAGATGCTCCAACATATAACAAGGACACATGCTCCACTATCTTCATAGCAGCCCTATTTATAATAGCCAGAAACTATAAAGAACCCAGATATCCTTCAACAGAGGAATGGCTACAGAAAATGTGGTACATTTACACACTGGAGTACTAGTCAGCTATAAAAACAATGACTTCGTGAAATTCTTAGGCAAATGGATGGAGCTGGAAAATAACATCCTGAGTGATGTAACCCAGTCACAAAAGTACATACATTGCATCTACTCACTGATAAGTAGATATTAGCTGGAAAGCTCAAAATACCCAAGATACAATTCACAGCCCACATGAAACTCAAGAATAGGGAAGACGAAATTGTGGATGCTTTGGTTCTTCTTAGAAAGGGGAACAAAATACTCAAGGGAAGAAATCTGGAGACAGTGTGTGGAGCAGTGACTGAAGGAAAGGCCATCCAGAGACTGCCCTACCTGGGGACTCATCCCATGTACAGTCACCAAACTCAGAAACTATTGTGCATGCCAAGAAGTGCTTGCTGACAGGAACTTGGTTTAGCTGTCTCCTAAGAGGCTCTGCCAGAGCCTGACAAACAGAGGCAGATGCTTATACCCAACCACTGGAATGAGTTGTGGGACCCCAATGAATAATTAAAGACTGAAGAAGCTGAAGAGGTTTGCAAACCCATAGGAAGAACTACAACATCAACCAACCAAACGCCCCAGAGTTCCCAAGGACTAAACCACCAACCAAAGAGTACCATGGCTCCAGCCACATATGTATCAGAAGATGGCCTTATTGGGCATCAATAGAAGGAGAAGTCCTTGGTCTTCTGAAGACTTGATGCCCCAGTGTAGAGGATAATTGCAGGGCAATGAGATGGGAGTTGGTGGGTGGGTTGGGGAGCACCCTCATAGAAGCAGGGGCAGGCAGAAGGAGTTAGGATATTTCTGGAGGAGAAACTGGGAAAGGGGATAACATTTGAAATGTATATAAAGAAAATATTCAACAAAAATTTGTCAGGAACAATTTAATAAAATTACAATGTAAGTTTGAGAAAAGTTATTTACTGACCCATAGTGTAATTGTTTGTGCCCATTTTATGCTGAAATCGTGGTGGGTCTAGATAGATTTTTATTGATATATTAATTCAAGATAAAATGTCTACCTGGTTGTAGGCTCAACAGCCAGCCTAGGGGTCATAGAGTGTCTAGCTTACTGCTCTGTCTAACTGTCCATACAAGTTATCAAGATAACATGTTACCTGTAAGAAAAATTCCATAGCTGCCACCAGTAATAAATGTACTAAAATCAATAGGAAGTGCAGAGGGATAAAGAGTGGCTACAGCTATTGGTAGGTTGTGAGTAGGGAGTCTCTGCAGGGTAAACATGACCTTGCAACCCATGATTTTAAGTAGCAAAATTCAAAGACAGAGAAGAAACCATAATAGAGGTCATTGCTTAGCTATATAATGGAGGATTTTTGCACAAATGTTATAAAGGACCTGAGAGCAGAGTTGGTGGATACAACCTATGACAAGTGTCTCTGAAGCATAGAGGAGGAAAAGAATTGTAGGGATGGGGCCAAATCAGTCATGAAAGGTGTGGTGGAAGCTTAGACACTTACACATTCGCTCATAATTTTTGTTATTCAATTATAATTATATGGGCTGTTTTATTTTTATATCCATGATATTTGTTCACATGTGTTTTTATTTTATATAACTTTTGTGGACACCTCTGTGTTTTCTCTTTATAACCATGGCTATCTCAGAACTTACTCTGTAGGCCAGGCTGACCTCCAACTCAGGTATCTAACTTTCTCCATCTCCTAAACACTGAGATTAAAGGCATGTGCTACCACTACCACATCAGAAAGAAAATGCTATAAAGAAAAAAAAAAGTTCTAGTGGGGGAGAAAAACAATAAAGGGGAGTAGAAGGGAGGAAGGAAGAAAAGGAAAACTCAGAAAAAGGAAAAGATCTTGGCTAGGTCGGGGTGACACAGAACAATATTTTGATGGATTCTTCATTCTTCATAAAGAACAGGGACTTTCTTTCATGGCCCACAAATATAAAGGCTTAAAGACTTACGATGTTTTTAGTTTTGAGGGTGACTTATAATTTATGATATTTGATTAGAGTCTTCTCTTATGTCAGCAGAAGTTAATGTAAAGTTCAACTTATTTTGGGAATTGCTATCCTCCAGTAAATTCCTTTGAGTCAAAAGGAAGTGACACATTAACAGGAAAAGGTCTTCTTGTAAATCTCAGCATAGACTTGCTTTTCAAAAGGCTAATTACTCACACACATCTAAGCATAGGGGCTATTAAATATTTCAAAATATGCTTAATAAAAATATTTTGCATTTGTCCTACAATTATCTTTTAAGAGAAATATTTGTAGAAATGCCTTGTTCTAGACTTCCCTGATTATGGGAGTAAGACTCAATAAAACTGCCTCAGAAGATGTTTGACATAAGGCTCTAGTCTATAAGCAAGTAGGATATTAAGGAGCCCATCCACGTGGTACCCAGCCCTATATGTGTTCATGGGAAAAAGGAGTGACATGTGGTGGAGGCCAAATGTTATGAGTGCTAACTTATCTTCTTCCCTTTTCAGGACAAATCAATGGTACGAGGAATCGTTTTTTTTTCTTTAAATCCATTATAAATTTCTCCAACAATGTTTTCCGTTCTCTTTACTCTTGTTTTTTTTTTTTTCTATTCAGTAGGCTCTTAGTTTAGCAATGCATCTATGCAAAAATATTTTTAGAAAGATCCTACTAGAAAAAGACTGTCAAATTGCACATATAACTCTACACCCCAAACAAACACTACACCCGGCTCTACATGCCATCTAACAAAACCTCCAGTGAATTTTGTAATCAGAGCTGAGTCTTTATAGTGGTGGCCTTCCTAAGCAACGCACACAGCGTTCTCACAAAAATCTGATGTGAATAAATAAACAATTTTATGTATGCATTTAGAATCTTAACAATACTGTAAACATAAAATTCTTAAGAATTCTTCTCAAAAGGAACTAAGACAGTATCTTTAGAATCACTACATTTTGAGAGGCCAGTCAAGCAGTGGGTTTGTCAAAGCTGCATTTTCCTGTTATTTCTATACATTCCCTAGACTGGGAAAGCCCCACCCTGAGCCCTAGCCCTCTGCATGAGCCATGCCACTCCCAGCCTCAGCCATATGCCAAATCCCCACTGGCATAGGAAGAGTTGACTGTGATACTGTCAACTTGAGAGAAAGTTTTGAATCTGATGGTCAGTTGTTCTCACAAATCAGTACTCTACTTTAGAACTTAGGACCCTAGTGTGACAACACTTAGATTTACAGAGCACACACACTAGTGGAGAAGGGAAGATTTCTCACCTATAGGAGAAAGGTTAGACATGAGGAAACACTCACAGTGCCTATTGAGGGGAATCCACTTTGTGACCTCTCAGAGGAGAAGGTAGCACTCTAGGAAAGGAAGACAGACTGTATGGGCATGTTGGATAAAGTGGGAAACTGTGAAGTATGACACAGAATGAGAATTAAAAGTGTCTTTTCATAGTTGGAAGAGTTCAAATGGCAAAACTGAAACTATATAAAGCCAAATAGATAAAAAAAAATTAGTTTTATTTTGGCTATCACAAATCATTATAGGTTTCTGGAGAGAACATGAGTATTGGCATGTTTAATACCATTGACTATACTACAATAAAATTGTTTCTTAAATAACACCCTAGATCTGATGTAACTGTCTTTTGCCACTTTGTGGAATCTTTTTTCTTCTACTCTTCTCCACCCTTTTCTCACCCTTTCAACTCCTTAATATTGGAGAGAAGAGAAAAAGGGACAGAGGGGGAAAGGTTACCATTGTTATCATTGGACTACTTCCTGTTGAAGAAGGGTGTCAAGTTCTTTGTGACAAGTTTGATCAACATCAGGATACCTAGTTTCTTATTGTTTCTCTTTTGTGCATGACTACTTAACAAACCGTGACCAACCACGACCAACAGCAACCAACCACCAACCAACAATCCACCCTGCCTCAAGGGTGCCTAGCATTTTCATACCCTCAAAAAAGTCCCCAGCATTCTGAATATCATATGATTGCACCAAGAATCTGCTGCTGGCAAAATCATTCCCCTGTTAGAGCATGATGCAAATCATAATCAGCTGCTGTGCACAATCTGAAGCATCTTCATTTTTCAATCTGAGAAATGTAATGCTGTCAGAAAGGAGTACAGAAGGGTTCTCAGACTTCATAGTTTGACAAAGAACACAATGCTTAATCTTTACTCATTTGGTTCAAAGTAATTTTTTACCAATAACAAAAGTGAAATCTCAAACTATGGTTACCAAAGGAATAGAGACCCAGAAACAACTTAGCCTCTACCCAAGACTTATGACAATGGAGAGGGAAAATCCATGCTTTGAGCATGAATTCTGAAACCGGTCATGACTCCACTCTTCTGGACTCTAGTTTGTCCTGAGAAAGTGATTGTAGAAGGAAATATAGACAACTGTCAAAATGAGGCCTAGGCCTCCTGTGCTGTGCTGAGCTTCTGGAAATTGAGCTCCTCAACTCCCATTCCCATGAGAGCCACTGTGGCCTGGAGAGGGTGAATAATTCTGTGGTGTGGCATCAGTGGTACTAGATCATTCATTCACGAACTCATTCCTACTGTCAATGCCTGTAACAAAGAGCAGCAGACACTGAAGTGAGAGAGATCTCCATGTTTACTGAAAATGTCAGCACCCTGTCGCTATCAAACACTTGTGTTTAAGAAGGAAAAATGAACTTGAACGTTTCTGTTCTGGTTACAAGGCACTATCATGCCTACTCTAATCAACAGGGGGGATGACACTTCAGAGCATCACATGAAGCAACCCACACATTAGTTAGCAAATAAACATGCTGCATACCATGTGTTCACCTCTTTGTGTCTCTAGAGTCCTGGGAACCGACAAAGATAAACCACCTAGAAGGAAAAACAAACAGAGCTCGTGCTAATGCTAATAGAGATGACTGAGGAGACTGATGGGAAAGTCACAAGTGCAATTCGAAGTCTGCAGAAGGTGTTTGGAAGCACACTGAGATTATTTATCAAACAGCCGAGTTTTTCAAAGCTGCAACTTTACACGCTTGCATATAAAGCTCGAATTTTCCAAGGACACATGTCCTTCCTACACTGAGACAATATGAGTTTGACAGTGCACAATGGTGAGCCTATGAAAGATCCCATGATGCTTCTTTATCTCAGACTCTCATGGAACAATTACGAAATGCCTTGGGGCAGACAGTAACTAACAGTGTTGCACTCACATGCCCAGCTTCCCTTCACCCCAGACACTTGCCACTTCAATGCTTCCTGCCTAGAAGCCATATGATACTTCAAATTTATGTTCTAAAGTGTCAGTTATTAGATATCCTGCCATAACTAAGATGAAGTTCCAAGCTCTTCATTTAAAAATTCATATCAGATTTCAGATACTGAAGTTTCTATCTTTTGGTTTTAGAGACTATTTTGTATAATAAGAAAGGAGTAATTTTCTTTTCACTTAATCCAGCACCTTTTTGGGGCAATGCCAGTAGTTTATAATGAGACATCTTACCATCTTAAGAAGATGTGGCAGAATACAGAAGTGGATGCTCACGGTCATCCATTGGACAGATCACAGGGTCCCCAATGAAGGAGCTAGAGAAAGTATCCAAGAAGCTGAAAGGGTTTGCAGCCCCCTAGGAGGAATAACAATATGAACTAACCAGTACCCCCACAGCTCCCTGGGACTAATCAAAGAAAACACATGGAGGGACTCGTGGTGGCTCCAGCTGCATATGTAGCAGAGGATGGCTTAGTCAGTCATCAATGGGAGGAGAGGCCCTTGGTCCTGTGAAGATTCTATGCCACAGTATAGGGGAATGTCAGGGCCAGGAAGCAGGAGTGTGTGAGTTGGTGTGCAGGGGGAGGGAGGAGAGGCTAGGGGATTTTTGGAGAGGAAACTAGGAAAGGGGATAACATTTGAAATGTAAATAAAGAAAGTATCTAATTAAAAAACGAAGATGTGGCAGGTGTGTAAAATTCTAGCACCATGTTTAAAAATTCCTATATTTTGTTAATAGTTTTTTTTTTAAATAGGAAATCATTAATGACTGAAGAAAATAGAGTTGCAAAACAAATGGCTCTAGCACTGTACACTCAGTGCCTACACTCTAAATTCCCTTCTCAAACTCGATGATTAATTTCTGTGGTAGTACTCTCAAATTTTGCCTACTATTTCTATTTCAAGTTTCTGTAATTATTCCCGATTTTCTAAGGGGAAGAACAAGTCAAGATCAATGACCAGTTCTTGGTTGTTCTTGTTTTATCAGAGGGCGAAACTGTAGAGCAGTCATTGGTGGTCTATGTAGACCACCTGGGTGGTCAGTTTGTGGAACTGGAGCAGTAGTGCCACATGTTCGCCGTTGGACTGCTTTCAGAGGCTTAGCAAGCCAGCCGAGGGAAAGGGAGTCAGATGCCATTTCCTGCATCAGGATCGAGGAAGGGGAGGTTAGTGATTCTAGAGCCTAGCTGGAGGTAGTGTGGATTTGGAAAATTACACACAACTGCATGCAGCTTACTTTTGCCACTCTTAGACACACCAGGATTCTAGCCTAGAGAACTATGCACTGTCATTAAGTCTTCCCACGCCCATTAACAAAATCAAGAAACTCTCCTACAGACATAACCTCAGGCCAACACATTCTAGACAGTACCTTGTTGAGACTTTCTTCTCAGGTGGTTTATATTTTGTCAAGGAGATAATATATACCTAGGATCATGATTGCTTTGACACTGGTTTTCAATATAGTTTGACCATCTTACTATGACAAGGAAGTAAGGCCTGCATATTAAACAGCTGTGTGCCATTAGCACACCATGATTGCACGTTACATTTAAAATACTGTTGTGAGAGGCAATCAGAGAAAACGAATAAAATGTATCTCTCCTACAAAATTAAACAAAATGGAATTCCAGCAGAAAAGATGTGTGCAGTCTGTAAACCATGAATTCTGTGCAGTGAACCCATTTTCTCCTGTTATGAAAGCACTGCCAATCTCTACAAGCTTTGATAAAAACTGAGAAAATCAACTTGTTTTCTATAGTCTGCAGTTTGGATAAGGAACCTTGGTTAAGGAAGATGATCTGAATTGTTAAACATTTTTCAAACTTTCCAAATTCAAAATGTGTTAACCAAAAAAGAAAAAAAATATTAAGATCATTGACTTGTTCCACTAAATCTTAAATGGCAAACAGGACTGGTTTGTTTGTTTGTTTGTTTGTTGTTTGTTGTTGTTGTTTGTGTTTGGTTTGGGCTTTGCATGGTTTGTTGGTTGGTGAGTTTTTCAGGCATGTGTATATGTATGTGTGCATGTGTGCCCTAAGTAAATTACAATCAATTAAAAAATATTCGAATTTCTTGCCTTTTTATTTAATTAAAAGTCATTCTATTGGTCCTGGTTTAAATTATTGTGAAAGAAATTGTTATGGTGTCTCAGAGAAGCCCAGAGCAAAACGCTCTGAAAGAGGCTATTCTTTCATCTCTGATAAAGAAAAAGTACACTCTTAAGAATCTTGGAAAAAAAAGCTGAAAGGGTCTTATATCTAATTTTAAGTTCCTCATTTGAAAAGACAAGACATTTTATATTTCGCAGCTTTTCTCTTTAAACTGTCTCCCCAAAAAGAAAAAAATGTAATCTTGATTTTTCTTTTCTTTGAAGGTTCTTTCCTTTTGCCAGGACTTTAGAATACCTGATAAAATTTAGCTCTCTTGGCCTGAGAAACCAGAGTATCTATCCCTCCCAAACCCCTCAGGAGCTGCAGAGTGGGTCTGTGGAAATCCTCCCCTCTTCTTTATTGAGTTCTCACACCCCTTTGGAAGGAACTCTAAGAACCAGGACCAGAATTCAGAACTGCAGACTGCCACTGTGGCTCACTTCAGATATGTTCATATTCCTTAATTTGCTTATAACTTGAAATGAATATGAAATATTAAAAAGTATTTAATCTTCTTGGACATAATGAGGCCCCAAAATTATTTCCCTTTTTGTCTCTAGCCAAATTGTAAATGGGAGGAATTGGCAACATATACTCTCCCATTAGCTACCTTCAACAGCCTGTTGGTAAAATATGAGAAATTTAGTGAAACCATGAAAGACCTCTTGGGTGGTCTTGCACTGCACTGGTAAGGTACATGGATTTCATCATAAAGCATGTAGAAAATGACTCTAATGCTATCCTCACTACTGTTTCCCTCAAAGAAAATGTGATGAGCTCATAACATAATCACACACACACACACACACACACACACACACACACTTGAATACAAACTTGGAATTCTTAGCAAAATAAACAACCCAGTTACACAGAGTTGGACAGTCAGCAAGTCAGTCATTTTGTGGTTTGACCCTCCTGTGTACATCAATCACAGCAAATTTCTTTCTCTCTCCATCCCAAGAAAACCAGCACTTCCCACACAATATGCCATTACCATCACAATAGGATCTGCTCAAGGACAGAGCTTGGATCCAGTCCTTAACTTTAAAACCCCATTTGAAATCACAGCTTCCTTCCTGCTGCACCTTAGCTTTAAAACAGACTTCCACTGATATTGGCAAATAACTCGTCATTTTTCCTTCATGTTCTGATCCCATTATCTTGCACGACTGTTTGGAAACCATATTTTTCTAAAGTTCACCATAATTTTTCTGTTTTATCCTGCTTGAGACCTGTACAAGATCAAACCCACCAAAATCCCAGTACAGATGAGGTAGATGATCCCCAGGCTGTAATCCACAGTGAGGAGCTGTAGACAATAGATGCTTGTTATAGGGAGAGAGGTTAATTCTTTATTGAGCATGTGGCCACTGGTTGGTGGCCCATGATCCAGTGGATGACCCCATATCCACAAATGTATTGGCAGGACTAATTGTTAAATAACAAAACAAAATGGTTTAAACATAAAAGAAAAATAAAAAGACATGAAGTTGGGAAAGGGCATGCTGTGGAAGTTAAAGGAAGTTGGAAGGGAGAGGGGAAATGAGTAGTAGATATTATTTGTAGTTTATTGCATGCCTGCATGAAATTCTCAAAAAAAAAAAAGAAAAAAATGAATATAAAAGAAACAAGAAAAATGGAAATCCTGTATCCATGAGTCCATGAGGGAGGAACTCAAGTGGTCTAATAAAGCAACTTAATTTCTGTTAAGCGAACTTGATGATAGTCTTATCCTTGGAAAGATCACTAAGTCACACACATAAGCATCAACCTATCAATAATAATTTGCAATAATATTTAGTAGCAAATAGATAAACTTTAATGTTAAAACTGAATTAAGTATTTTATGATTAAATTGGCTCTTTAGCCATCTAATTTGAAATCGGTATTCAAAGGAACTTCAATGTCATAACAATTATTCTCAAGGGTCCTATCACATATATTAGCAAGCTTCCTCACGTTGTTTGGCAGACAGGCAGGCAGCACGTGCAACTAGTCCAATTACACAGGGAAGAATTTCATGACCATGATACAATACTTCCTGCCAGGGTAACTTTAACTGAAATAATGCCTTTTTGGTTTTTCACTTTATTTTACTCTCAGAATTTCATCAATTAGATATGTATTCTATTAAAAGCAACACTGCTATTCAAGCACACCCACAGTTTATATCCGTAGAGAAGGGTCCTAGAAATTCAGACATCTAGA
This sequence comes from Mus pahari, assembly GCF_900095145.1. Lineage (NCBI taxonomy): Eukaryota > Metazoa > Chordata > Mammalia > Rodentia > Muridae > Mus > Mus pahari. The sequence continues at coordinate 20,099,043 of NC_034605.1, forward strand.
TAATCTTGTTTAATCACCCCCTTCATTGGGGTAGAATTGATACAGTGAACTTTACATTACTGCCTGTATCAATGGAACTTCACTTTTATGTTTTCCACCGTACAATTTTCAGAGTGAAAATCAAATACCAAACTGGATATCACACTGGAATATCCAGCTGTCAGATCAACTTGCTGATTTAAATCCTTCCTTCCTGAAGCTGTACTATGAATCTTAAGGACTTAATTTCTGTCTCTCAGTGGGAGAAGGAGACCATGTACACAGAGTGACAGGCTAACTGTAACTGTGATGGGATGGAGGCAGCCTTGGGGCCTGGAGCACTCCAATAAGTGGCCCCTCAGAAGTACTGGCTGCTGAAAAGATTCTAAGCTGTTTTTATTACAAAAGAATTGTACTTAGATAAAAGAACATTTACATGTTCCCTTTCCACTCCTAACCTTTCCAAGGCCCTCTTATTTCTCAGAAATTGACTTCAGTCATTTAGTCAAGTAGGCTGGGTTTTGTTTTGTTTTGTTGTTGTTATTGTTGTTGTTGTTGGGTTTAATGAAAAAAAGTTAGTATTTTGCTAACAAGTCTGGAAATGGAATTAAATTAACCTAATTTCAAATTTGAAATAATCACTTCCTAGATAGAATGAGAGTCCTTGCACTTGGGTTATTTCCACATTTGAGTTGTATATGTCTCAGTAAGGATTCGGAGGAACCAACATTTCTGACAAAGTTTGAGTATGCATCTTCTCTTTCTTCCTTTTGTTTCCTCCTATTTGCTGGCTGACCTGAGCTGTTTTCTGACTGGCACCTGCTCCTGTCTGCCCCAAGCTGTACCCTCTCGAATGCAGATTTAAATTACTTTTCAACATACTTCTGCTACTCATTCTGTTAAGTGCCCCAACCAAATATAAGTTCCTATTGGCCTAAAAATAGATCTTTTGCCATCTGGAGCCCCAAATTTTTGCATTTTCTCTTTCACCTCGAAGCAACTCCGCCAGTCATAAGAGAACTTTACCTGATGTAATTGTATCTGCTTCCAACTGCTCCTGAACAGATACTGGAGCTTTCGTTCTGAGCGAATAACTCTCCCTTGTTAACACCAGGTTTCCTGAAGGGATCGGATGCTCATTCATTTTGACATTTTCAAACCACCAGAAAAACTAACGATCTTAGACTTTGACTTTTGCTTTGGTCTGTGTTTTATGAAATCTTATATCCTATATATATTTAGATTAGACTAGCTCTCACCTGACTGGTAAAACACTGCTGATTCATGAAGTTCTTAAAATTGAAGTATTGAAAGTGGTCAAGTGACTTTTTAAAATGTTGATCTTATCAAAATTGATAAAAGTCAACAAACACTTATGCACATTTAAGTTTTCTTGTGTCTCTTAAAATGCAGTATTATGACAAGCCCTTAAGCAGAAGACACGGTCAAAATTCAAAAGAATAAGAAGCAAGGGTACAGTATTTCTCAGTTTAACAAAAAATTCCCCAAGTTTGTGGATAGCAAGCATATGGAAGTTTGCTTTGTTATGGATTGTTCAAGCACAGTGTCTTAGTCAGGGTTTCTATTCCTGCACAAACATCATGACCAAGAAGCAGTTGGGGAGGAAAGGGTTTATTCAGCCTACACTTCCATACTTCTGTTCATCACCAAGGAAGTCAGGACTGGAACTCAAGCAGGTCAGAAAGCAGGAGCTGATGCAGAAGCCAGGGAGGGATGTTCTTTACTGGCTTGCTTCCCCGGGCTTGCTCAGCCTGCTTTCTT
>NC_034605.1:20100883-20116418 GCF_900095145.1 Mus pahari
ATCACTAATTGAGAAAATGCCCCACAGCTGGATCTCATGGGGGCATTTCCCCAACTAAAGCTCCTTTCTCTGTGATAACTCCAGCTGTGTCAAGTTGACCCAAAGCTAACCAGTACACAGTTACATTCAATCTGATTGCAGAGCCCTCTGTGCTCCTAGCTGCCCTGGGGTGCTGCCCGATGTCTTTTAAGTTAGTCTCAATTTCCTTCCTTAGCTGCTCTCATTCATGCTCACATTAATTTCCTGGTGAATCTCACCAGGATTTGGAGGGTTTACCTGTCACTCTGTACATGGCCTCCTTCTCCCACTGAGAGATAGAAATTAAGTCCTTGAGATGCACAATACAGCTTCAGGAGGAAGGGATTTAAATCAGAAAGTTGGTCTGACAGCTGGATATTCCAGTGTCTCTTGACTCCATTAATAATGATGTACATATCATACTGATCCCTCCATTTCATTCTTGACTCTTCTGAATTTCTGACAAGTTAAAAGTTAGTCTTTGACCCTTGTCTTTGAGTACAAAGTCCATTATCATCACAGTCAAAAGCATGACAACATCCAGGTGCAAGGGGAGCTGAGAGTTCTACATTTTCACCTGAAGGTATTTAGGAGAACCTGACTTCCAGGAAGCTTGGATATGGGTTTTAAAGCCCAAGTCCACAGTGGAACATTTTCTCTAACAAGGCCACACCTCCAAATAGTGCCATTCCATGGGCTAAGCATAACAAACCATCACAGATGTACATTGTAGAATGATGGTGCCAAAGGCAAAGAGAAGATGGATTGAGGAAAAGTTACAGAACAAGGTGGAAAAGTGACATTGATTATGGAAAAGGGTTAATGATTAGACTTTTATTGGAAAATGCCATTTAACATCCATGCTTTGATTTTTTTTTTCTTTTTAAAACACAATCCCAAAATGAGAGGTATTTCCTCCTCTCTGTACTGTATCATGGGTGGGTTTTATCCTGTCTCTGGAGTGTTTTTACAAGGTGAGTGACAATTTTCATATGTTCCTCTTTTCCCCTCACAGGTTGTTTTTTAAAATATTCTCTGGGTATTGATAAGAATACACACAGGAATAAACAGATTCCTTTGAATTTGTATCTCAAGTTTTCTATAAATTTTGTCTTTTGTTATCCTAGGAAAAACTGTAGTCATTTTCCTTTTACACATCAATCCTTCCTTTCTTTCATCTGTTACACTTGGGAGGCAGAGGCAGGCAAATTTCTGAGTTCAAGGCCAGCCTGAACTACAGAGTGAGTTCCAGGACAGCCAGGGCTATACAGAGAAACTCTGTCTCGAAACAAAAACAAAAACAAAAAACAAAAAAAAGTATTAAAATATTTTAAAACCTTCTTATTCTCTCCTTAATTGCCATTCTCATTCTCTATTTGGCTTACAGTCTTCTTTCCTGTTGCTTCATTTACAGTAATCTGTGACATTTTGCTGTATAGTTATCTAGTTCTCTCTTAAACTATGTGTAATCTGGTTTCTTTACTGTTACAATGTATTGTTTAATGAACATTTAATTTAAAAATACCTTCCTTTGTTCTCCAAGTCTGTTTGGGCATTTCCTAGAAATGTGTGTTCTTTTCTTGCTCAGTTTCAAATTCAAGGATATAATTAATTAAATTTATCACAATAATTTAAATATTGTATTTCATAATCTAGTTTATTTTATAATTTTAGTTGATATATACTCATCATTTTATATTTTTCATGTGACAACACAAAATAACTGATGAAGTTTGGACCCATGATTTGTGGTGATGTCAGTGGTGTTTTATTTCACTATTTGTGTTCCTGAATCTAAACTATGGATGTTTCCCCACACGTGATATGTGTTTGCTTCTTCATGACACAGACAAAGCTGTCACTGTGGAACAGGGCTTTATACAGAACACTTAGGGGTGCAGGTCAGTAGTGCCTGCATACCTTTGCAACCTAGTCTCAATGTTTATTCCTCTGAGAAGCATCATAATAGAATGAACATTAACACATCTTTGAATCACATTAGGGGTGCAAATGAAGAAAGCAAGAGAATTCTTTATTTACATATTATAACATAAAAAAATTTATATATACCAGGTACTTTGATTTTGTGTGTGTGTGTGTGTGTGTGTGTGTGTGTATAACCTGGATAAAACTGTGTAATTTCTTGCCACATATTCAGGATCTATATTTACATACCCTACCAACTATGGGTCAAAATGCTTGGGAAAAATAAAAACTACCTCTATTTAACCATTAGTCCCTAAAAAATATATCATAATTAGTACTTAAAATTTTATGACATTTATTTGGGTTTGCATTGGACATTAGAGGACAAACTGATTCTTTTGACTATTTGTCTTCAGCCTTGGCAGCCAGAGCCTTTACCTCTTGAGCTAGCTCATTGCCCACAACAAGGGTTTATATGGCACTCACAGCGTATGAATCCTTGTAAGAGGTAAGTACAATATTCAGGAAGGTGTGTATAGGATATATAAAATTCTATAACATTTTATGTGTGGAATTTGGTATCTGTGGTAGAACCAATCCCTTGCAAATACATTCCACAATAACATAGTACAGTTCATAATCCTCTAAAATGTCACAACCTAAAGTCTTTAACTGATGATCATTTGGTATTGACATAAGTACTATAAAAGTCTTTGTTGCTTTAACTCTGACACCCTCACATGATAATGAGTTGTGATACTACCATGATGTATTATTCTCATTATCAATTCATAAATGAAAATAAGTCAATATTATTTATACAAACTATCTATTGGTAGATTTAGAATAGTTTCTGGGAGGACATTTAACTCTTCATCTTACCTACTCAGTGATGAAGCAGGTGTCTCACCGTATTGTTTATAGCTCCAACGAACTACTTACTGTCCATCTATCCACAAGGTAGCATCTTCTTGACAACTAAGCACGTCATACTAAATTTTAAGTTAGATGGTCCTGAAGTGACATTTTGTCATTAAATTGGTAATCACACAGGAAATTAAATGAGATTAGCTTTTCTGAAAGGTCTTTATTTTAGTGTACATTCTCTCTACCTCTTATTGCACACAAGCTTTCCAATGTGAAGGCAAACAGAGTTTGTTGCTTTTATACTCTAATGTGATTTTTTTTTCCACTCTGAGATTTCATGAAAAAACAAAAACAAAACCAAAACCCCCTGCACTTTACACCTGTGAACTTTCCAGAGGAGTAGCATAACTCATACCTATGACTTTATACAACTACATTTTTCTTTGTCTTAATAGCTCTTTTACTCATTAACCAAATATCTTTGGGATTTCTTAAATATGAATAACATGAAGTGACATTTGACCTTAGGCTATTTTTAACGAGTGTTGAAATATTCAATTAAAATACTAATAACTAAGTGAATAAAATGTCAGAACATCTTTAAATTATATGTCATTAGAAATTTCTATATCCTTTAGACTTAAGCTTAAAAGGTGGTTGAAATGGGTTTTTTTAAGAATTTGAGATCTTTCTTATTATTTAGATTGCTAAGAAGACAGAAATAATCCAGAAGTTGAATTATTTTTTGAAATATGTTCATTATTTTATGAACCAATTATTAAATGTTTTATTTAATTTATTGCTTATTTATTCTTAGCAAGAATCTGTTTCTCATACCACAGTTCATTCTTCCATAGCTGGTGTTGATTTTCAACACCAGATTTAATGGTGAGAACAAGATAGAGCTTTCCCATTCAGTCTTGGTGAGTGTGGTTTTCCCCATTCAGCCCTGGTGAATGTGGGAGGTTCTTTTCAGGTACCTCACAGCCTGGAGAGTTAGCTATGCATTAAGTATCCTCACAACATTCAGAGGTTGCTGTAAATATTATTATTTAAGCAACATTGCTAAGGAAAATTTCTAAACATCTAAGGAAGAGTAACCAAACTCCTGGAGGGTACCAATATTAGGCCTTTGACAATATCCAGTATCCATTCACTAGAAATATTCTGGAGAGAGTTGGCATACAGGATATATCTCACTATAATAGAGTATATGCAGGAAACCCATAGCTAACATTATCCTAAGAAGGGAAAAACTCTCAAACTATTCCCACTAAAATCAGGAACAAGCAAAGATGTCCAGTCTTGCCAGTCCTGTTTCACATTGTACAGGAAGTCTTAGCTAAAGCCATAAAAAAGTGAAAGAGGTAAAGTGGATGCAAATGGGAAAGAAGTCAAAGCATCTTTATTTGTAGATAAGATAATGATATACATGAAAGACCCTCACTAACAACTGCACCAGAAAATTCCTACAATTGATGAGTATATTCTCAAAAGTGGCAGAATAAAAAATTAGCATAAAGCATCAGAAGCCTTCTTGTACAAATGACAAACACACCACGGGAAAAATCAGGGAAACAATATTCACAATGATTTAGAAAGAGAAAAAAAAAAGGGGGAGGGATGGGAGAAAGAAAGGAAAAACAAGGAAATGAAGGAAGGAAGATCTTGAAATAAACCTAATGAGACAAGTAAAACACTTGTAACAATAAAGACTTTAAGACACTGTAAAAATTTTTTCAAAACTATTTTAGGAGATGAAAAGACCTCCCATGATCATGAACTGTCAGGATAGCATGAAAATGTCCATTCCACCAAAGCAATCTATAGAGTCAATGGAATCTCCATTAAAATTGCATTGTACTAAATCTTAAATTTTATATGAAAACATAAACGTCACAAGCCAGGTGTGGTGGCACATGCCTTTAATCCTAGCACTCGGGAGGCAGAGGCAGGCGAATTTCTGAGTTCAAGGCCAGCCTGGTCTACAGAGTGAGTTCCAGGACAGCCAGGGCTACACAGAGAAAACCTGTCTGGAAAAAACAAAACAAAACAAACAAACAAAAAAGTGAAAAGTCACAAGATTGCCAAAACAATACTGAAGGACAGTAAAGGAGAAATTAGGAAATAGACTTGAACTCACTGGTGGATGAACGGTACTTTTTGAGCACAATCCTGTTTGTTTTGATTTTATTATTAATCAAATCACTCATGTTTTGTATAGCCAAAAAGATTTTTCCTCTTGGAAGTTTGTTGAAAAAATTACTTGTGTAAATGAGTTGTAGAACATTGTAAAATGCTATGCAGTTCCAAATTTGAAGGGAATTTTTATTTGAAATTTATTATTTAAACACTTTTGATAATACCATTTATTGATACTAATGGCTTTTAATCTCATAAAATATATATTATTACATGCTTAAATATAATTTGAATGTATATTTTATGTAATCATAATTGTCTAACAAGTTATATATGTTTTCTTCCTCTTTCTTGGTATTTACATTCTAAATTAAGTAAAAATTGTAACTTGCTTTCATAAGTTTCATCATCTGCAATGTAGTCATTAGTTTTCCTAATCTTCTACGTTGTCTCTCTGTCTGCTTCCCTGTCTGTCTATCTCTTTCTACATATGTCTTTTGCTGACTCTCTCTGCCTCTCTGTCTCATTCGATGGGTCTTTTTGCCTCTCTCTCTGCATCTATCTCTGTCTCTGTCTCTCTCTGTCTCTCTCTTTTTCTCTCTCTCTCCTCTCTCTCTCTCTCTCTCTCTCTCTCTCTCTCTCTGTGTGTGTGTGTGTGTGTGTGTGTGTGTGTGTGTGTGTGTGTGTGTGTGTTTGTATGTGTGTATCCATGCCATATGTGCAGAAGAATGTAGAGGGCAGAGACTGACGACAGGTATCTTCTCCAATCACTCATTGCCATCTGTTTTGGAAATCGAGTCTGTCTCTGAATAGTTATAGAAGTAAGATGTTTTCACAGATGAGAGGTTTCTTCCATCAGACTTCATCAAGCTAACAAGAGGCATTGTTATTATCATCAACACTACATGTCAGATTCTCAGTAAGCAATAGTCTATTCAAAAAAGCCTATGACACAAGTTCTTTGCCTGTGTCCATGTTTTCTCCAAGATACTCACTCCTAGAAGAGCCATAATACAGTGTGATTACAGAATATGACACTCTCACAAAAGCACTGCAGGTTCCTTAGTGATCTTGAACAAAGTCACAAAAATTCTATGAAAATTTAGTGAATACCTGATATAGATTATAGAGGACTTTATTCCATGATTTCCATCTGTTTCAAATTAAAACTATTTACTTAACAACTATTTTGTCCCGTTTTCCCTCTTGGACATTATTAAGCTTTTGTATCAACCTAAGTTGAAGACCTCTCTTTCTTCATTTTAAACAGGAGGACCTTCCTGATTTCCTGTTAAAATATCACATTCTTGGTGTATATATTAGCATTAAAAAGAAAGATGACATTCCTGCTGGCTAGTTTTCACAGTGGTATGCAAACTGTCAGCAGAGAAAAGACATCCATAACCAGGGCTAAACTCTGTACCAACTGCCAAGAAAAATATGTCTGACAGTGCAATAGTGGTAGTAGTATTCATGGGTGTAATCTTTTACCTTCCTTTTCATTGGATCTGAGGCCTTCCTCCACTGGAAGAATTCATGATTGGTACTGTAAATATGACCAAATGCCAAACTAAGAAATCATAGGCCCCACCCAAAGAATAAGTTATTTATATCGATAGAATTTTTTTTTCATTGTCTCAACTTTGGTCAGAGAAGCTTCTAATTGCTATCAATACTGGTTAATGCGGAGACTCCTAACTGTTCATTGTCCTGAGAATAAGTGACAATGAGTTCTCAGCCATAGAGGTGACATGTATATCAACCCCCACCTTTGATGATCATCAAGATGCAGTGAAAAGTTCATTAAGAACTAAAGGATGAGGAGAGACACTATACAACCCTGTCCTATGAACATGAAATGGCTGCCACACACATAATCTTACAGCAGTTGTGATTATGGGTACAACACATAAAGTTTAATAAAGTCAATTAAACTGTCCAGCACTGCTGGGGAAGGAACTACAGAAGCCTTACCCCTAGCTGAGGAGCTATTAACAGTTGAGTCCTTCAATTGGGAGAGTCACTTTTCTTGGTGGTGGGTAGTGGTAGATTGTGCCTCTGTGGACAATCTCACATCCATGTGAAAATGTATACCATTAATAAGGATCTGAAGTTAAGAGTGAGACATGTTGGGAGGATCAATTAGAAACTAGAGTGAGGGCTGGGGGTGTAGATGTACATTGAGATACATTTTATACCTATACAAAAAAAACTTTTCAAAGAATAGAATTTAAAAAGAAGCTTCCCACATTCAAAACTAACATAGGGCCAAATGAATACAAATATTTCCATTGGACCACTTTTTATATAACTTTAAATTTTAAGAAATAAGTCTTGTTAAAATATAGTTTTTATTTTGTCATGAAGTCAGCCTGAAAGCTGAGAGGATGAATTATGTCACTACACTCTTTGTCACTTGCTTGAATCACACATAGCTTTTCTGACAGCCTATACTCTCCATGGACCTGTCAGCTCTCATAGTGGGATGGAAGAAATGGTGCCCAAGCAGTCGGGACTCTCGGCAGTAGGGTTGTGTACTTCAGCACGTTTGCAAACAGGGGATCCTGCTCACCTACCAGTAAGATTAGCTGTGTTTCTGAGTTTGCTCATTCCCAAAGTCTGAGCCTTGCCTCATTCTACACAACTCACCTCTTATATAAATATAAGGAGGAAGGCCTTTGGGCTGGTAGTTTTCAAGGTTCTATTTCTTTTTGTCTCAGTTAAAAGGAACAAAACTTCAGACTTACCTATGCAAAACAATAAAGCTTTAGAATGTATTATGGCTAAAAACCCCACTTATGTCAAAGTGTGTCACAGAGGCTGGTTACCAAACATGGGGTGGGGAGACTTCAGTCGTTTTGAATCCCAGTTCTGCTATGTAATGGACCTGAGACTTCTCTGTGTGTTGTTTCCTCTATCTACAAAATGGGATAGTGGCAGCAAATCCCTCTTAAGTTTGCTTACAGACTAAATAAAAGTAAAAAGTGTGAAGTGTTTAATGCCTCCAAAGTACCAAGCATTTTGTACATTTAGATGCATGATCATCTTTATATTTGTTACAGTTTTAAAGCTTCTGATGTCTCTGGTCTTTCCATCTCTGGTACTATTTTATCATTTATTCTGCATAGGTTAGTTTAATGTCAACTTTATATAAACCAGTGTCATTTTGAAAATGGGAGCTTCAATTGAGAAAATGACCATATCAGATTGGCCTGTAGGTAAGCTGATGGTGCATTTTCTTGATTGATGTTTGATGTGGGAGAATCCAGTCCACTATGAGCAGTGTCATACCTGTCCTGGTGGTTCTTGCTACTATAAAAAAAAAAAAAAAGGCCAAGTAAGCCATGGGAAGAAAACAAGCAAGATGTGTTTCTCCATGACTTATGAATCCATTCCTGCCTCCAAGTTTCTGCCTGGCTTCTCTCAGTGGCACAAGGTGTTGTGAAACTATGTGGTAAAATGAATTCTTTTTTCTCCTAGTTGCTTTTGGTCATGGTGCTTTACCACATCAGTAGAAATCCTAACTATGATAGAAATTGGAGTAAGGTATTGCTATGACAGACCTAAACCATGTGTTTTGGAGAGGTCTGTGGAAGGATTTTCAAAGTTTATGCTGAAAAAGCCATTGAGTGTCCAGAGCTTAATGAGCTGTTATAAGAACTTAGAGCATAATGCAAGAGCCATGCAGAGTGAATCTGGCTTGGGAAGTTTCAGAAGTAAGTTTTGAAAGACCACTAATGACTGCGTTGAGGCTGTCCTGTATTTTGAACTAAGAACTACTGAAGAAAAGTCTTTGGTTTGCTGGGACAACAGATTCTAATTTATTAGAGCTGAGAAATTAGTGATAGCTAAGGGGGGGGGAACATTTTTGAGGAAAAATCCTGCAAGAAGTGCTTCTTTGGGTTTATCACATAAAAGCTTTGGTCTAGACAGGAACAAAACTGTATTCACAGTTGGCAGCAGAACTTGGTAAAAAGTTACCCAGGTTGTAATTGTTTTGAAAACACAAAGGAGTCACTGAGAGAGTTGAGGTTTGGTACCATGTTTCAGGGTTAGAGTTTATGAAGAGAGTCCAAGTTATGCTATTGGTGGAGGTGCATCCCAGTTAGAGTGGAGATTCTAGAACTTTGGAGCTGTCAATGGCATGGGATGACCACTAAGGACAACAGCAGTTTGAAGATGACCCTATGAGACAATCAGTATGTTCTGTGGATGGCAACGCTGGAGGGGTGGAGTAGAACAGGCCCTTTGGAAACCTGAAGATCATGAGTTCCAGAGAATCTGACATTGCGCTTCACACTAGTGGGTTTGGCCTTTGCTTTTCTTTGATTTTTGATCATACCCTGGTTATTCCTCTTGGGATAAGAAAGTATTTCACTTATGGTGACTTAACAGGAACCCACAGTTGAGAGACTTTGAACTTTTGGAGAGACTTGGGAGTTTTAGAAAGACTTGTGGCTATTTTAGAGAAACTTTGAACTTTAAAAGAGGCCTTGGATGTTTTAAAGGGACTGAACTTTTCCAGTATTGAAATTTTTAAAGATTGTGTTTTAAAGTTGGAGGGTCTTAAATTTGGAATGTTTTATATTGTCTTATTAATATTAACATGACATATTGGGTACAAGAAGAAAGGCAACATTGTGGCTTAAACATGATGGGTATGTCAAGATGATAAGGAGTCAATTGTGCTGGCTATTTTTTACGTCAACTTGACACAAGCTAGCATCATCTGTGAAGAAAGAATCTTTATAGAGAAAATTCTTCCCTGGGATTGGCTTGTAGGCAAATCTACAGGGTATTTTCTTGATTAATGTTTGGTGTGGGAGGGCCTTAACCACTGTGTGTTGTGCCAACCATGAGTGGGTGGGCCTGGATGGTAAAAGAAAACAGGTTGTTCAAGACATGGGAGCAAGCTGGTAATGAAACTCCTCATGGCTTCGACTTTAGTTTCTGCCCTGAGTCCCTGCCCTGGCTTTCTTCAGTGAAGGACTTAAAAGATAAGGTTAAATAAACTCTTTTTCAAGGTGCTTTCAGTCATGGCGTTTGATCACAACAGTAGAAACTCTAAGACAACCTCTTATATCATATTTGCAAGTTGTCTCACATCCTGTGAGAAAGATACAGTCATGTAGACAGTTTTTAATGAGTTAATAAAAGAAAAAAAGAAGTGGTGATGATATCATGTATGAATTTATTCAGGACAGTGTTCATGATTTCTTCACCCAAGGAAGGTCTCCTACGCTTTAGTTTTCAAAGTCTGAGCCACTGAACACTTCTGAGAACACATAGTAGGGTCCTTCAACAGAGCATTCTCCTCAGGGTATTTCTCGTGTCTCTAGCTAGAGTACCATATTTGCCTACTGTCCTAGAGGCACACTCTGTGGTACTTAGTCACATTTGCACATAATTCTTTTCTTTTTTCAGTACTCTGTCAAAAAAAAAAAATTATCCCTATCAGAGCTGGCTGATGAGTTGGAGCAAAGGCGTTCCTATCCAGTCGCTGTTTTTTTAACAAAGCTTTGGGAATTATTTTATTTTTCTTAATTGGATATGAATATAATAACCCCTGCTTTCAAATTCTGTATCTAGAAGGAATAAAACAATAAAAATTAATATGATTGACAATACTGATGTACACTAGATCAACCCCTCATTATGACTTTGTAACTATGAATAAAAAAAGTTCTTGTTAGGGTGGATTAGATGTCAGGAGCAAGTCAGCAACAATGAGAGCTGGAACCAGCATCATTTTTGACAGAAGATTATGTATATTGGACAATTAATGCTGAAGGAGTGAACTGGAACACTTAGACTCTGCCTCCCAAGCTACTGTGTTGATTGTTGGGTGAGTTTTAGTCAATTATTAATTCTTATACTATCTTTGCTGCTACAAAACAAGAAAGACATTAAAAGACACTGTTAACAAACTTTTCTTTCTGATTGGACCCTTACAACTCAGTATCATAATTTAGTCATCTAGCTGTTAACCTGATTGACACTCTTTAAAGAGATACTTGAAACTTTTTTCTGAGCACATCTTCCCTCTTCTGCTAATTTCCAACTTGGCAACAGCTTTGACTCTAAGAATAGAAAATGGCACTCAGATGAGCTATGTATTTTTGCATTCATACAGAAAAAATTCTGTGTGGCTTTATTTGCTTGTATGGTTAGATACTTAGTCATTTAATCCCAATGTATCAGTTCATCTTTCTTAGTTGTCTTTGAAGCATATGTATCTACATTTTTAATTAGAAAAACTGCACATCCTTACAACTGAGCTCTCTTTTTTTAACTGTGAAACCAAGTTCATTCTCTTCGCAAAATTGTACATGCACAATGGTTATTGAAATAAGGAAAAATCAGAGAATTCCTAATGTAATTATGTTTCTTTCTATTTGTGTTTAATCCACAGTGCCGCAATTTTTCTTCTAGATTTGGACTTAGTGTGGCATTCAATCCTTAGAAGATGTTCTTGATGTGTGGTATTATATTCAAATTATTCCTGGAAGAAAAAGTGAGGAATACCTGAAGGTTGCAGAATAGCTCAAAAGCATAGTATCTTTTTTTCCCTCTGCTTTAACTCCCATTTGTTCACCTCCCACTTAATCCTTCACACCCCTCTACTCCCACCCACACACTCTTGCATACGATCTGTCTTAGTCATTAGTCATTTGTCACTATCTAGTAGAAGCAGCATAGTAGTACCTTGATCCCTGTTCATGGTGATTATTTCACAGATCCTGAGTGAGATGCACCTCTTTCTTCTCACAAATTATTAGGCTGCTCGAGGTCAAGATCACTTCTTTCCAAGAGGAGGTGTTTAAGGAAACCTTATCCTAAGAAACGACTTTTTGCTTTACTTTGTTAAGATTTGCTTTAAGACTTCAAATGGAGTTTAACAGTGCAGAAGGAAGAATTGTTTAAAGGGACAGGAATCTGGAACAGAGCTGAAATCTCTTTTCTGGCATAAAATAAATTCTGAAAGAAGGAAGGGTTGTCCTTGAGGAAGTCTTATCTGTCCTTATCAAGGGGCAAACCATAAGAGATGTAGGTGTAATGCATTTAGAAAAAGCTTGTAGTGACATCCTTTTACTATTTACTACTATCTATAATATTTACTCTCCCGGAAGTGCATGGTCAGATGCATATACAGGCACAGATAACCGCATACTTTGTAACTTTACAACAGTAACTCAGAATTAGGGGAAGTATATGTACAAGGTAATACCATGATGGGGGGGGGGCTGTCTCGCCAGCAAATATTCTGTTATTTATTTATTTTAAAAACATGTACACTCTATAGCTAGACTGGTCTTAAGTCATGATCTTCCTGCCGCAGTCACTTACATGTTAGAATTAGTCATGTGTTGCCATACTTAGCTGACACAAAGTATTTTAAAGACAGTTGCAGTACTTGCAATCCTTAGCCTTGATCAATTTCTAGATATAGTGAATTAGGGTTATTGATCAAGCAATTTTGATATCTAGTTTTAGAAAGTTATTATTATTTTACTATGTACTATAATCACTGAAATATTTAACATATATACCAATAATGTGCTTATGTAGATAGAAAAACTGAATTTAAAATTCAATTTTCTATGATATGCCTCTAGAGCCCATAATTATGATAACTAAGAATGTAGTTTATATTCTTTTCATGAGAGATATGAACATCAAATCATTTTTTACCTTTTCTATCAGACATTTCTTAAATACGTTTGAAACTGACAGCCTTTCTGATCTTATTTTAATGATTTGGTAGCAGAAGTAAGTGAATATATAAGTTCCATACATAACTATAAAAAATCAGGTTGTGAAGAATGTCATTTCATATGCCTAACTCAAGGCTTGAACCCAAAGTGCTGAATGGAAAAGATCGTTTCAGCATACTGTGCTTAATATTTTATCAATATAGTATTTTTATTAGATTTTTTTCATTTACATTTCAACTGCTATCTCCTTTTCTAGTTTCCTCTCCAAAAGTCCCCTATACCCTCCCCCCACCCTTCTCCCCAAACTACCCACTCCTGCTTCCTGGCCCTGGCATTCCCCTGTACTGGAGCATAGAATCTTCATAAGACCAAGGCTTCTCCTCCCAATGATGGCCGACTAGGCCATCCTCTGCTATATATGCAACTAGAGACACAAGCTCTGGGGAGGGGGGGAGGTACTGGTTAGTTTATATTGTTGTTCCTCCTATAGGGTTGTAGACCCCTTTAGCTCCTTGGGTACTTTCTCTAGCTCCTTCATTGGGAGCCCTGTGTTCCATCTAATAGATGACTGTGAGCATCCACTTCTGTATTTGCCAGGCACTGGCATAGCCTCACAAGAGAGAGCTATATCAGGGTCCTGCCAGCAAAATCTTGCTGGCATATGCAATAGAGTCTGGGTTTGGTGGTTGTTTATGGGATGGATCCCTGGGTGGGGCAGTCTCTGGATGTTCCTTCCTTCTGTCTCAGCTCCAAACTTTGTCTCTGTAACTGCTTCTACAATTTGCAAAACACATGAAACTCAAGAAGCAGGAAGACCAAAGTGTGGATACTTCGTTCCTTCTTAGAATGGAGAACAAAATATCAATATAGTATTAATATCACTATCATCAGTGGCTATTTCCTAAGGCTCTAGTCCCTTATATAAGTATTCACGGTAAGGGTATAGAACACATTAGAGCCTGTATAACTCCTTCAGAGACTTTAAATCATGTCTACTTATAATACCTAATAAAATATATAAAAGTAGGTATTATGCTGTATTGTTTAGTAATTATAATAAAGAAGTCTTACATATTCAGTATAAATATCTTTCAAAATACTTTTGATTTATAATTGATAGGAGTCCAAAGGGTCAACAAATATATATCAAGATAGTCCTTGTGATTGCTGTCACCCAGATGAGGCACTGTCACTTTCATAACCATGCTTCAAATGGGTCACTGCCATTGTAACAACCATACCTCACATGGGGCACTATAAGTGTAGTAACCATAGCTTACATGAGACTCAGTCATTCTGAGAACTGTGGCTCACATGGGGCACTGTCACTGTGCTCAGATAGGGTCCTGATTACTGTGATAACCATGACTCAGATTGAGTACTGTTACTGTGACAACTGTGGCTCAAATGGAGACAAAGTCACTATAATGACTGTCATTCAGATGGCTCACTGGTTGCTGTTGCAACAGTAGTTCTGATGGGGCCCTGGTCACTGTGCTAATGACTCAGATGGAACATTGGCATTTACAAATGATTTAGGACTACATCTCAAATTTCATTGCCCTCCGTCCAACATGACTCTGTTTAGTGAGATCCCATTAATGCAGGAGTCCATTTTTGTCCTATATGGTTACACAGTCAGCAGTATGTATGTGCTTTCTTTGTTTGGGTCTAGAGTCTTCTCATCTCTTATTTTGCTTCATTTTCTGCACCAAAAGAAAAGAAACCTAAAAAGTATCAGTCCTTAAATGTTCCTGAATAATTCAATATAAAAACATAAGAAAAAATTCTTGGAAAAAATTCTACAGAATATTATGCATCTGACTTAGTAACACATTATATGGAGAAAATAAACCAAATATCTTACATATGTCATTTGTTGTTTTCACAGAAGTAAAAGGGTGTCTGAAATAAGCTCCTTTTGGGTATGTATAAACATATGCCACCAAAAGTGATACTTATGCTTATTTGAGAGAATTGAAAAAACTCAGTCATTCTTTACCTTTATGGTCACATATTTATCAATTGAATGAGATACTAATTGGCCTTTGTATTATTACTTTTTGTTGCTGTGATAAAACACATGACCAAGCACTTCTCTTAGTTTTAGAGAAGTTAAGAGGCCAAGCCTTCTAAACTTGTACTAGAGCATATTCTGCATCCTTCTTTGTGGTGGTGAGAACAAGGATGAAGCTAATAGACTGAGTTTTGATCATGGAGAAGACACAACTCTAGGCACATTACTTTGTTAAAAAATGTGATGTTACCTTCTATCTCCCATCTCTGCCCTGGAGCTAAGGCTGTCCCAAAGCCCCCCCCCACACAAATCCCACCTGGAGAGAGTTTGTCTCCCAGAAGTGCCATCACTCCTAATCCCAGAGGTGAGATCACAACTTTCCCTCCAATAATATGGACCCGTCAGGAGTGCACAGGGCACAGAAATGGCAGAGCAGCTGGGGACAGGACCCTTCCAGTCTTCATCTCCACACCAGAAAAAAAAGGTTGTCTCACAGCACTATGTAAACAAATTCAACCCAGGAGAAAGCACTCTCCAGGAGTGCTGATACACTGAAGATCACAGGCTCACAGGCACATAGGAGGGACAAGCTCCAATCAGAGAGTACAAGACCAACTAAAACCAGAGATAACCAGATGGAGAGATGTAAGTACTTTTATATTTTGGGCAGATAAACCAAGCAGCAGACCAGGCCAAGGTGTTCCACGTGGGAGAGGTTTATTATGCGGGAGTGGGGGAGCAGCAAAGTGGGTAGAAGGGTAGAGAAGAGCAGAGAGAGAGAGGAGGGGTTGGCTTCCTCTCTTATACAGAAAATGACGTCACACCAGTGAGGGCGAACTGAGCCAAGTGG